>NW_028244292.1:0-68333 GCF_964263255.1 Lissotriton vulgaris | reverse complement strand
CAAAATTAAGGAATCGCAAAATTTGTTATTCCTTAATTTTGTGTAAGCATATAAGGAATCGCAAATTGCGATTCCTTAAATGCTATGCAACAGGCATTTAATTTTTGCGAATTCTCCTTAAGAAATCACAAATTACCACCAACTTCCAATTGGTGGTATTTGTGATTTCTTTCACAAATGCACTTTTTGGCATTTGTGAAGGTGCCATATGGTGCACATACATGCCCTTAGGGCACGTATATGTGCCATATGCGCAGACATGTTCATTTCAGGGGTGCATCAGGGTGTCCTTATGACACCCTTGCACCCTTGAAATTATTCTCAATTTGCGATTCTCAAATTGCGAATCGCAAATTGAGAATAACTTCCCATTCATTCCTATGGGCCTCCTGGCCCATAGAAATGAATGGGAAATTATTCCTTAATTGCGGTTCACAATTTGCTAATCTCAATTAAGGAATTTTAAGAAATCGCAAAAAAATTGTGAATTTCTACATACATCCCTATTTGCAAATCTCAATTTCTAAAAAATCGCTATTTTAGATTCGCATATCAGGATTTTGATACATCTGCCCCTAAGAGATGAGGTACAAAAGTTCATAAAGAGAGGGAGAAGTAGAGGTATAGTTGTCGGTGAGGAAGAGTGGGTTGATATTGGGAAAAGGGCACAGAAAGATGAGAGGGACAGAAAAAAAGAAGTAGAGAAGGAAAGGTGTAGTAAGACAGAAGTAAGACCAGAAGAAGTGAAGGGAAAAGTGGTAATATTTAGGACTTAGCACTACAGTTAGAAAGAGGGTCCGAGGGAAATTTTAAAGACCAGCACAGTCACATACCCCGCAAGAACCAAATACATCACCAAGAGTAACTGTGGGTCTCGATGTGCTGTCTACTATACTGTGTCTCATGCTCAGCTCTCAAAACAAGGAAGACAGAACTTAATTAAGTAAAGTACCACAGGATAACTCCACATTTGTGAAAGTACCCATCAGTTATCGGTCTGTTCCGCCATTTACATCATTTGGGCCTCCTCACACCGAGGAAAACAATCCTGCTACTACTTTAGATTTATAAAGTAGATGCCTCAGTGTGTTTGGAGGTGTATGGCTGATACTCATAAGACTAATAACTGAATAAAGCAGTGCGTGCAAAACGTGGAGTGTGAAAAAGAGAATAAAATTGGAGAACTGGGAGAGGGAAACCTTTATTCAGTATCTCCTAAGTTTCCAAAGTTAAAAACCAGTGCGGAGATATAGTAGGAGGGGCTTCTCACAGGGAGAGCCAGGAAGGGTTCCACAGCGTTATACAGCGCTGGGACGCCCCGTTGGGTCAGCTGTGCGCTTTATAAAATACACTACATTAACATTTAGTAGGTGATAACAAATAACTACTATGGTTTAAATGGTCGATATGTTTTTGCAGACTTAGGACCCAAGATGGGTGTCCAGCTGCTTTCTTCAGGACCAGTCTCGCTACTGCTTAGTCTCAAAAGAGGAGTGAGAATAAAAATGAAAACCTTACTTTGAGTATATTTCAAGTAAGCCGGGAGTCCTTTGACAGGTACTCGTCCTCCTTGTTGCTAGAAAAAGAAGAAGAGAGGAACCCACAGACACAGACAGTAGATAAACATAAAGATAATTTTAGTCAATGCAATATGAGACATAACCAATGACAGGTATGAATCTTACATATCCCCAATCACATGTCTTTATGTACATCTGGGGCTCATTATTACGACCCACCACCTGCTTACCTTGTCGGTAGGAGGTTGGCGCTACGCCTCACCTGGCCACGGCTCAGGTAAAAGGGGAGCACCGCGCTGTAACAACAAACAAAGTACACCACATCAGCACAAAATGGTCATGACAATCTAAAAGTTAAAAACTTGATAACCACCGATGTATATGGTGGCATGTGTAGAGAATCATAAATCAACAAGTCAGAATACTCAAAAAAACAGCGACCAATAGAGTCGCGAGTGGATGTTTTATGTATTCCATAACATTCTTCTGTTGCCAAATTCAGCCCAGAGACTGTGTCGTACATAAACTTTGTACCTTGTTGGTAATACAACTAAGTCCCCGACCTGGTGTATTCTATCATAACAACAAATCTCGTTATGCAGCCAACTTAGCGAGTACGGGACGGGTCAACTAAAAAACCCTCCCTGTCCTCAGTATTAAACCGCCGGAGGCTTAGAAACAAACGAGTCAATCGAGACACTTACAGCTATGAAGACAATCAAGTTAATCTGGACATTCAAGATGGTCCCACGCCCATTCTCAAGCCTCTTCTCACACAAACAGCCAAACAGAGCACAGGGGCCTGGACTCTTGGTCAGCGGCGTGTCTATACTTCGATAGAGTTACTCCAGCTTGATAGAGAGGAAAAGTCTCTGGATTCGGCCACGATGACGAAACTAGATGAGATGTCCATTGTCAGATCATCTATTGGTTCGGCCAAACCCCATTCACGCTCTCTGAAATTGACCTGTTTAAATACAAGGTCACTGCACAAACACAATTTAGAAAAATTCTCCCTGCTTCAGGATGAAGATATTGATGTGCTAACTCTCACCGAGACTTGGCTCGGGGACAACTCACTGCCAGACATTATAGCCGCTCTTCCGAATGAGTATGATGTAGTATAGCACAATCATGCAGACAATGCTCGAGGGGGGGAGTAGCAATTTTGTTTAAAAAATCCTTCACAGTAGTTAAAATACTAGCAGAAACAGTGGATTTAACAGACATTCTTGGAGTAAAAATTATGTTTGGTTAACTGTGTCTTGTGATCCTCACAGTTTACCATCCACCCAATTCTACTTCAGCCTTTAATGATCTATTCATGTCTATTATATCTGACATTTGTTCAAGATATAAAAAGGTAGTGGTAACCGGGGATATTAATCTACATTGGGACAAGGCTCATAAGGAGCCGGCAGCCCAATTCTTAGACACAACCATGTCCTCACTGGGCTTTAAGCAGTTGGTAAAAGCTCCTACACACATAAAGGGACACATCCTTGATCTTATCTGGACTTTAGATCCTAAGGTGGCTCTTTTGGACATCTTACCTTGCATCTGGTTGGACCACCACCTGGTCTATTGTGATATCCCTATTGATGTAAAGTTGACACAACCACCCCCTAAAATGAAGAAAGTCCGTCAATGGAGGAAAGTTGATTCACAAACTTTAACGGACACCCTCTTGGAATCTGTTCAACCAATGGCCCTTAATGGCAATTTAGATCAAGATTATAGGGATATAGTGTGTAGTCTGAGGAAAGCGGTTGATCAGATCGCACCGGAGAGGCTACAAACAGTTAAAGGAGCAGGAAGGGGGGCACCATGGTTTACATCGTCATTTAGAGAACATAAAAAGAAGCTCCGTCTTGCAGAAAGAAGCTGGAGGAAAACAAAAGATGAAGGGGATCGAGAGCAGTTTAAAAACTTGCTCAACGCATATAAAAAACTCATTCTGGCTACTAAAGCAAACTATTATGAAATCCGTATAAACCAGGAGGAGAATGTTCAGAAAGAAACATTCAAAATATTAACAGAGTTGAGCAAAAAACCTGAAAATACTGAAACAACAATTAGCTGTAATATGGTTACTGTGTAGGGTTTGGTGTGACAGGCTCTTGGATCTCAAACAGGTAGCTATAAAGGGTGACTAAGTACAGGAAGTAGTTGAGGGGTATGGTGCTGCCAGGAAAGGGGGAAACCCAAAACCCCTAAAAAGGACAGGTGCAGGGTCCTGCACTATATGATAAGTACACAAAACCTGGGCACACATATAATTATTGACAGTTCACAAAGTAATACAAGAATATGGTCAACACCGGATGTATGTCTTGTAGCTTTAATGCGTGTAGAAAACATAGACAAACGCCAGTTTGTTTATGTTTTCTACACGCATTAAAGCTACAAGACATACATCCGGTGTTGACCATATTCTTGTATTACTTTGTGAACTGTCAATAATTATATGTGTGCCCAGGTTATGTGTAATTAGCTGTAATATGTTTCAAGACTACTTTCTGGAGAAGGTAGATACTATCCTCTCTGATATTAGGCAGGGTACAGTGTCTGGATCTATCATGCCACAGGACGTCCAGACTCCTTCGGAAGTCCTCATTTCAAAGTTCCCATTGATAGATCCGATGAGTCTTGAGCAACTTATAAGCAAAACTAAATCAGGCTCCCCGGCAGATCTATGCCCCCCTAGTGTCTTTTGTTTGGCATGTCCTATTTTAGAAAACCACATTACCTCCCTCCTGAACAACTCATTGGAAACAGGGATGGTACCAGCCAGTTTCAAGGAAGCCCGAGTGAAGCCTCTGATAAAGAAGCCAGGAGCCAACCCTACCATCTTGAAAAACTAAGGGCCTATTTCCCAACTCCCGTTCTTGTCCAAAATCCTAGAACAACACGTGCTGAAGTCCCTGGCCTCGTCTCTGGAGTCTCACCATCTCCTCCAGGAACGCCAGGCGGGGTTTCGTGCACACCACAGCACCGAGTTGGTGATGCTCTTGGTGCTGGATGAGCTTAGGGGGATGGCTGACAGCAAAAAAACGAGCGCCCTGATACTTTTAGATCTTTCAGCGGCATTCGATACTGTCAGCCATACCCTGCTCTTGGATAGTCTGGCCAATTTCGGGATTCGGGACATGGCCTTTCAGTGGCTTCAATCCTTCCTGCTGGGAAGGACACAGCAGATTCAGCTGGGGTATAGTTTATCGGAGGTGGGTAACTTGATGTGCGGAGTCCCACAGGGCTCCGCACTATCCCCAGTATTGTTTAATCTTTATTTACAACCGTTGATTAACTCCCTGGTAAACATGGATTGCCGCGTATTTAATTACGCCGGCGACACCCAGCTGCTACTTAGCATAGACAACACGGTCTCCGTGCAGAATCTCGCACAGGATATTCTCAGATTTGCAGTTAGCTGGATAACGGCAAATCTGTTGAAAATTAATCCTGAAAAAACTGAGGTTCTAGTGGTCTCGACTATAAGTTCCCCATGGAGTGATCTATATTGGCCTCAAGAATTGGGTTCCACCCCAACAGCATGTGACAAGGTGAAAAGTCTTGGAATTAAGATTGACTGCGAACTGTCAATGGCCAGCCATATTTCCTCCGTTGTGGGGACTTGTACTGGTCTAATTAGACAATTGCGCAAGTCAGTTCCTCTTCTCTCCCCGTCCATGCTTCGCACAGTAGTTTCTGCTACAATCATCTTGAGGTTGGACTACGGGAACGCTCTCTATTTAGGTCTCCCAAAAAATTTGACCAATACACTGCAGGATGTTCTGAATGATGCTGCACGACTTATCTTCAGACTCCCAAGAAGATCCCACGACTCTCCTTTGTTACAGAGCCTTCACTGGCTTCCTATTAGGCAAAGGGCAGAGTTTAAAAGCTTATGCACAGCCCATAAGGAAATCTACGGGCAAGCACCTGCCTATATTAAAGAACGGTTGGAGGTCTATAAACCTGAACGAAGATTGAGATCGTCCGATGCTCAGATGTTAGTTTGTCCACGGTTTAAACTAGCAACCAAGGGTGGGAGATCCTTCTCTGTTCTAGTTCCTCAAATCTGGAACAGATTACCCGAGTCCCTTCGCAATGAAGATAACCTCCTGCGTTTCAGGAAATCATTAAAAACACTTCTATTCAGGGAGGCTCTGAGTTCACCTTAGTCTGCATTATGCTACTGGTTCTCCGATCTGCTAAATAGCTGTTTTGTCCTTCGGTCATGAGCGTCTTGAGACCTGTCAGTGAGTTGGCGCTTTATAAACCGAAGCTAACAATAACAATAACACCCACCTATCCGTCGGTACTCCAGGCGTCCCTCTGGGCCGTCTCGGGGAGGTACCGACGCAAAGATGAGCGCCATCTTTGTAGTTGGTAAGCAAGGCGACATAGCGTCAACGCGCATCCCAGGACACGTGATCACTCCGTTATGCTAAGAAATGTAGTTTAATTTTCATTTTGATTTAAAAATGTCATTTCAATTTAAAAAGCACTATGGTATAGACCTGATTCAACCGTGCCAAAGGCACGTCTCCCAAATCACGTGACAGCTATGTGCACTGGGAAATGAAGTTCTTTCAAAGAGAACCTCAGGTACGAGCCGATATTACCGTGCAGAGGCACAGCTCCCAACGCACGTGACTGCTGTATATGCTGGGAAATGTAGTTACTTTCAGAACAACACTCGGGTACAGATCCAATATTGCCATGCGAAGCCTCAGAACAAACAACTTCATATCCAAAAACAATCGGAGTGTGGATAAATGTAATTAGGCATAATTAGACACACCTCTTTCTGAGCCGGTACATTAAATTAGAAATTATTGGCGCATACCCTCCAAGTCATGCTTCATACATCTAATATAGCCTATCGGAAAACAGAGTCCGCAAGGGCAGTCGAGCCTTCAAACTCACTTACAGTTTGTGAAAATGTTCTAATCAGGGAGGTGTGTATGCACTGGCAGTTATCTCCTTCATGATGGTAGGATAATAGGTGTATAATGAAGAATGTTATCAAACCTTATCCAAATGATCATGGTTTTGAATATATCTTCCTGTATCTGGCTGTGCTATTGACAAAAAATCACATACCCCCAGAGTGAAGGTGGTGAGTCACAAATGGATCAAAGAAGAGGAGTTGTTTCCCTGCCCCCTCGCTGTGCTTGCTCTCCTGTGTGTGTATGTGGCTCTGTGTGTGTATGTGGCTCTGTGTGTGGCTCTGTGTGTATGTGTGGCTCTGTGTGTGTGTGTGTGGCTCTGGGTGTGTGTGTGGCTCTGGGTGTGTATGTGTGGCTCTGAGTGTGTGTGTGGGGCTCTGGGTGTGTGTGTGGCTCTGGGTGTGTGTGGCTCTGGGTGTGTGTGTGGGGCTCTGGGTGTGTGTGTGGCTCTGGGTGTGTGTGTGTCTCTGGGTGTGTGTGTGTGTGGCTCTGTGTGTGTGGCTCTGGGTGTGTGTGTGTGTGGCTCTGGGTGTGTGTATGTGTGGCTCTGGGTGTGTGTGTGGCTCTGGGTGTGTGTATGTGGCTCTGGATGTTTGTGTGTGGCTGCGTGTGTGTGTGTGTGTGTGTGTGTGTGTGTGTGTGGCTCTGGGTATGTGTGCGGCTCTGGGTGTGTGTGTGGCTCTGGGTTTGTGTGGCTCTGGGTGTGTGTTTGTGGCTCTGTGTGTGTGTGGCTCTGGGTATGTGTGTGTGGCTTTGTGTGTGTGTGAGTGTGGCTCTGTGTGTTTGTGTGTGGCTCTGGGTGTGTGTGGGGCTCTGTGTGTGGGGATGGGCTCTGTGTGTGTGGCTCTGTGCGGCTCTGTGTGTGTGTGGCTCTGTGTGTGTGGCTCTGTATGTGTGTGTCGGTGGCAAAAAATCACATACCCCCAGATCCTTGACCAGAGAATAAGGAATAAAAATCAAATTGTATATCACGGTATTGCTGGACGATCCATCACATATTGTAAAGATGAGATAAGTCCCAAATACCACCGTGTATACAAGCTCTATCATTGTTATGGAGTCATCCACACAAGATCTGCCTATCAACTCGACAGTAGGACTTTCTTTTATGTTACCCAATTATAAAGCCATGCAGGGGATGTCTTCATTCAGACCTGTCTTGTTGGTATTTAGTTTGTAACACCATTTCTGCTCCTTGTTAAAGAGGGATTTGCTGATATCCACAATGTGAGCAGGAATCACAGGTTGCTCGATTACTGTCCATGTGAAATCTGTGGGTCCATGACAAACTTCAAGGAAATGATTGATCAAACGAGTCTCCTGCCTCTTACACCTGATGGTGCTCTTATGCTCTGATATACGTACTCCCTTTGTCCTTGTTGTCATCCCCACATATTTTAATTGGCAGGGGCAAGTAATCAAGTAAATGAGATTTTGGCTATTGCAGTTTGTGAAACGCCGCTGTTGCCAGGGATGACTGCTTCCAATATCAATACTTGTGGATTTAGAAGTTTGGGGACATGCTGCGCAATTGCCACACGGGTGATGTCCTTCAACTGCAGGCATGTCCCAAAGAGTCCCTACGGGCGTGTCATTCTAGTTTTAGGCCTTGTATGCACAAGTTGATCCCTCAAATTAGAGCCCCGCTTAAAGGCAAAAAGCGGAGGCAGTAAACTCTCTGAGCCTGTATTAAGGATCGTCCAATGTTTCTTAATGATCTTTTGAATGTTATTCGATTGGGTGCTAAAAGTGTTGACGCACGTGATCCTCTGATTCTTCTCTTTCGGTTTGGATTCCTCCAACAATGCCTCCCTGTTATTATTAGCTGCTCTCTTCATGGACTGGCGCACTAATTTTTGGGGCTATTTCTTCGTGCATAGTTGTTGTAGGCCTCAAACTCTATTTAACTTCAATACCCTATTGGGTGATCAGCCGCACTTTATAAATCTTCATTGAGTGATTGAACTCGTGACATTTGCTGCAAGTTTCCTGCATTACGTAATTAATGTCATATTTTTATGCCACAATAGAATAATATCTGTGTTTTTTCACAGGCAAGAATACAACCTTTGCAGGCATAATAAACAGGTTTTTTTTAGCAAAACTGTATGTACATGCCTAAGATGACACCTAGCTGTCTTAGCAGAATCACACAAAATGATTGCCCAGAATATTTGTTCTAGTGCAGGGGGTGTTCGTGAGAAGCACAATGTTGTGACATTATATGACACGTTTGCGATGTATTTTTTTGCAACTATTTCACTCTGTTTAATTCTAGTTGTTTTTTAGGTCGAGGGACCTGTCGCTTCTCACTGCGAAGCAGTGAGGGGCGGAGTCCCGCAGAATTTATGTTTTGGAGTTAGGGGCTTTGAACCCGCCTCTATCCTCCATTCTCCTCCATTGGCTGGCTTCCTAAATGGAGGCCAGCCATTGGAGGAGAATGGAGTCACTCCAATAAAGCCCCGTCTCTTTCAGATTCAGGGGCGTCTTTTTTTTGTTCTTTAGCCCTGTGACGTCACCCGTCACTCAGAACCCAAAACCACGCCCCGAATCCGAAAATTTCGGAAGCTTGCGTCCGCCATTTTTTTATTTGGGGGTTGTTGGTAGGAACAGCCGCACTGGCCCTGACTAATATCCAGCCGAAAATCTGCTCCTCCTCGCCGCTATGCTGAGCCCTTGTTTTTAGTAGGCATGGGCGGAAAATCCGTTCCGCTCGCGGATTTTGCGGATTTTCGGGAAATCCGCAATCCGCGAGATTTGCGAATTTCCCGCAAAATCCGCAAATCCGCGAGCAGCGGATTTTGCTCGCACTGCTCGCACTGTTCGCGTGAGTTCGCGCCCCGCGAATAAGTGCAAAATTGCAGAAATACGATTTTAGCAAAACTGAAAGTAACTACTTACCAGGTTCAAAAGTTCAGGCTCATCATTAGTAGCCATTTCCTGGAGTGCTTCCTGAGGGGCCCATCCAGAGTTCAGTTGCCAGTTGAAACTATTATGTGACCCTGCTCTGAACCTCAGAATAGTTACACATATGCCACAAAGGTCCTGAATTACAGCTAAGGGAGACAAGCAGGAGCCAGGCTGGAAGTTAGAATCCATTAATCAGCCCCTAATTCATTATTGTCAGTTGGGGCAGGGCAGGTGTTGTAACTAATTTTGCAACAATGAAAGCACTTAGCAAGTGCAAAAGATCACTAATCAGGGCGCACTAAGGAAGCAGGTGCCAGCTAAAAAAATATTCTGTGACACATGAATCAGCCCCAAATTAATTCAGGTCACTTGAGGCAGGGAAGGTGTGCTTTGCTTTGCCGAAAATAATGTACACTGGACAACCAGAGGGTGTGGTGATAAAACAGAGGGTGGCATGGGTGGGCCAGAGGGTGGCATGAGTAGTCAGAGAGTGGCAGTGGTGACAGAGAGTGGCAGTGATGAAGAAGAGTGTCCCAAACAGGCTGGACACGTAGAAACAACAAGTTCGCGAAACTTGCGACCCGACAGGTAAGTTCGCAATTTGCGAAAGTGTACAAAACCCTCGCGAACTGGCAGAAACACGGGCGAACACAAAAAAAAAAAAATCCGCAAATTCGCGGGAATTCGCGGATTTTGCGGATTGCGAATCCGCAAATCCGCAAAATTCGCGAACGCGAGATCCGCAAAATTCGCTCATGCTTAGTTTTTAGTGCAGGTGATCGTCTTTTGTCTCTCTTTGCTGTTTTTCCACTCCCCTTTCTCTGTGATGTAACACTCGCCTTCCCAGAGATTTTGCAGCTGCTTCTTCTTTGTGCCTCGCGCATTTATTCCTCCATTTTACTTTCTAATCTCTAAACGGAGCAGGCAGGAAATGGCGTCCCACGGCAAAGGCGAGAGCAAAGTGGCCAAGCATAGCATGAAGAGGTGAGGCGACTGAAATGCGGCCAGAGGCTAGGTGGCGGAGGGTAGCGGAGTAAATTTAAAGGCCGGAGGCGTGCGGCGCAGCTGGCCTTGTTGTGACAAGGCTTTAACATTTGATGGAGACAGCAAAGGTGAAGCACCAGGCCATTGCCATCTCAGTGTGCACCGTGTATCCCGCCAACCCCGTGTGCGCAGTGTGTCCCGCCATCCCTGTGTGCACCATGTGTCCTGCCATCTCCATGTGTGCTATGTTGCGCCCTGTGCCTCCCACCATCCCCCAGGTGCGCCCCGATACCGTGTGCACCCAGTGCCTCCCACAACCCTATCCAACCTGTGTGCTCCCAGTGCCTCCCGCCAACCCATGTGTGCGCCCCTGCCTGCCGTCCACCATGGGCGCCATGCAAAGGGGCCAAGGATGGCATGAAGAGGTGAGGCAACTGAAATGTGGCCAGAGGCTAGGTGGCGGAAGGTAGCGGGGTAAATTTAATTTTCAACTCCTCACACACTTTGACACCATGCGCGCTCTCTGCTCTTCCCCTCTTCTTTCTCTCTCCCTCTCTTTACTTCCACTACACTTTGACAGCACACCATCACTTTCTGCTCATCCCCTGTCCTTCCTGTTTCTCTGTTTGTCTCTCCTCGCCCTGTCACAAACTGAGAGTGCGCTATCTCATCCTAATCTTTTATCTCTCCTCTCTCTTTTCACCCCAAGTTCACTGTGGGGCCCGGGCGTCCTCCCAACCCCTTTCCTTGCATTTTTCCGTGCTGGTCCCCTGTACTCTCGTCAGACTATTGTCAAGAAACCCCCATCAGAGTGCCACTGGACTCGTTCCTTTCCTGCTGTCTCCCGACCTCCCATCCGCGACACTCTCGTCACTCCCTGGTATAACCTCTCCCCTTCACTCTCCCCCTACTCTCGTACCCCGTACCAATTTAGCCGGGCGCCCCTCTACTCCCTGCTCTTGCCCTAGCCTACCCCTACCCGGGATTTCACCCCCTCCGCGCAAACCTTGCCCGCTCTGCCAGAAGGACGACTGACAGACGGGAACATTGGCAGGCGAGTGAGGGAAACGAGGCGTCGTCGCCACATGACAGCCAGGGACACAGAGTCTCAAAGGCTAAGAGACGCCGCATGTTTACACAGAGACACCCAGTACCCAGGTCGGTCTGCTACTTGGGAGAGAGAGCTATGAAAAACATAGGGCCACAAACCACTTCCGAGCCTTGCCTCCGAGCTGTGAGAGACATGAATTCATGAATGCAATTGCACAACGCTGTGCTGCCTCAAGGAGCTGTGTGGTAGGAGAAGTGAAGGTGGTGAGTCACAAATGGATCAAAGAAGCGGAGTTGTTTCCCTGCCCCCTTGCTGTGCTTGCTCTCCTGTGTGTGTATGTGGCTCTGTGTGTGTATCTGGCTCTGTGTGTGGCTCTGTGTGTGTGTGTGTGGCTCTGGGTGTGTGTGTGTGGCTCTGGGTGTGTGTGTGTGGCTCTGGGTGTGTGTGTGTGTGTGTGGCTCTGTGTGTGTGTGTGTGTGTGGCTCTGGGTGTGTGTGTGTGGCTCTGGGTGTGTGTGTGTGTGGCTCTGTGTGTGTGTGTGTGGCTCTGGGTGTGTGTGTGTGTGGCTCTGGGTGTGTGTGTGTGTGTGTGTGGCTCTGGGTATGTGTGTGGCTCTGGGTGTGTGTGGCTCTGGGTGTGTGTGTGGCTCTGGGTGTGTGTGTGTGGCTCTGGCTGTGTGTGTGTGGCTCTGTGTGTGTGTGGCTCTGGGTGTGTGTGTGTGGCTCTGGGTGTGTGTGTGTGTGGCTCTGGGTGTGTGTGTGGCTTTGGGTGTGTGCGTGTGGCTCTGTGTGTGTGTGGCTCTGGGTGTGTGTGTGTGTGGCTCTGGGTGTGTGTGTGTCTCTGGGTGTGTGTGTGTGTGTGGCTCTGGGTGTGTGTGTGTGTGGTCTGGGTGTGTGTGTGTGGCTCTGGGTGTGAGGTTCCGTGACAATTATAGTGGTGTTTTTGACTCGTTCGAATATGGACGAGTTTGGTATCTATGAACCGCAAATGACGAGTTTAGTGGGTGTGCGCGTTTTCGCTACACTGCCCTGAACCGTTCGTCCATTTCGTGGGTTTCTTCATCTGAACCCACGGGTTCCATTTTAGATACGGCATCCATTTTGTCTCTTGCCCTCAAGTAGCCAGCGAGCGGACACTGTCCGCTTCGTGACCCTGGGATTCCCAAGCTCTTGCGGAAGACACGTGTTCCTTTGAGGGTGTCTTTATGACGAGGGGGATGACACTGCAAAGGCAGATGGCCCCGCTCGAGGCTCATCTTGCCGTGCCGGTCTATTTTTTCAGCCGTGCATTCATTAGGCACGACTCCTTTGATCCTGCAATCGTGTTTCCGATATCGCCCCCCTACACTCTTTTCAATCTGTTGTCTATCTTTGTCTTCCCTTGCACCTGTTTCTGACTCTTTCCTTAAACTCGTTTACAGCCGGAATGGAATGTACTTAATGGTGGGATAACGTACTTTTACAGTTGGGAACCGGCGATGCTACTGTAATTATGTTCCGGGACTCTGGATACATGAAAGCAACCCTTTTGAAGTTTACTGTGGGAACTGAGTTGTAACCTTTTGTTCGCCATGTTGTACTATGACGGAAATATGTATAAAAGGAGCGATCCACTGTTGCAATTTGAAGCAGTCTCCTAGAACCTACACACGTTGTACTTCTTGTGACTTCTGTGTTCCCTGCAGTAAATAAACCTCGATCTTTGACGCCGAAGGAAGTGTTCCGTGTCTCTGTAATTTGTACGCCGGAACAGGTAACCCACGAAGGTTTCAGGTGTTGTCCCCTGGCACCGCTGGGCCTTAGAAAAGCCCAGTCCTTCAGTTGGCGCCCAACGTGGGGCGACATCAGCGGTACCGGTCCAAAGCCCGACGATCGTGAGGAACTTCGTGTGAAATCTCCGAGTGAAGGTGCACCCCGCTTCATCGATCCTGTTGTCGAAATAAGTGGTCCGAAGACTTTTCCCGCGAAGATCCCCGCCTCCTGGCGGCTGCGACGGACTGATGCCCTAACTGTCGACCTGTTTTGGCGCCTGGCGTAGTCCTTTGTACAGCGAGACGATAGACGGGCCTTCCTGGTGACGCCATTGCTCTTTCAGTTAAGTATTTGTGGGTCGCTCCCAGAGTCCTTGGTTGTTGTTGAAACTTGGTTGTATGCATGGTTCCATTGCATTTGTGGTTCTTAGTTGTTGGTTCTTAGTTGTTGGGTTTTATTTGACGATTGCAATTGCCAAAAACCGAGGGTCTTGCATTTTTGCGAGGACATCGTAATTTGATAACCCTTGAAGTTTGTAAACCCGTGCGGATTCCCGATTGGAGGACTCATGTCCGATACCTCCAGTTGAAACTCCGGTCTATGAGCTCTATAGTCGCCATGGAGTGGGTCCTATCTCATACAATGATTATTGGATCCGCTATACTAAAGATGATGGTGTCCTTAGTTGGCCACCTCATGGTAGTTTCGAAACAGCAATTTTGGATAATCTCGAAGCAAAATTGTTCAAAAAGAAATCTAGGCCGGCCATGTTTGATTCCTTTCGGTTATGGCGTAAGGAGGCCAAGCAGAAAGAAATCAGACAGCTTAAGAAAAATAAGAGGGAAGGTATCGTTACGGTGATGAGAAATGCAGAGCAGTTTCAGCGAGACAAAGAAGAGAAGGAAAAGGAAGTTTTTGCTAGACTGCAACGTATGGCGGTGGATAAGTGTTATCCCGTTTTACCGTCGAGTACTGATAAGAAGGGAGAGGAAGCGGTAGAGGATCCTTTGTTGTCCTACCTACTGAAGTCACCACCTCCATACGCACAGGATACTACAGCCCCTGTGGTTCCTCCTGTTCCTCAACCTGTCGTTCCAGCAGCTGCTGGTCAGCCTGTCGCTGGTCCTGTTCTTCCGAATCCCCTTGTTCCCCAAGTCGTCCCTGTTCCCTTACCTGCTCCTCTTCCTACTGCTCCACGGCCTATACCTTCTCAGTCTATTGTTCCCGCTACTTCTGCTCTCTTTGCTACTCCTACTACTCCTACTGCTCCTGTGTTTAGTCCCCATGTTGTTGCTCCTGTACTTCTCTCCTCTTCTCCGTCTGTTCGTAGTCGCATACCTAATGCTGTTGCTAATCTTTACTCTCCATTTGGACCGATCCTTGGGTCCGATGTTTCCGATGTCCCTCAACGTCGAAGTCAAATCCCTGGTGGTAGGGAGAGTGATACGTTGATAAAAAATGGCACGTAATTGGATTAGGTATCCCATTAAAAACACCCCGCGCACGATTTTTGAGAACTTCTCTCAATTTAATGAGCCCACACAGAGATTTGTGTTTGAGGAAATGTGTAAATGCTTACGAGAAGTATGGGATAATGACGAGGTAGACAATGTGCCGCCCGAAGTGACTGAACTCCTACATCAGTTTTCGAGTGGTATGATTGTGGGTAGTAATGTTCGACGTGCAGTAGAACGTCTTCTCTCTTTTCGGTCTACTGTACTACCTCGAGCACTGTTTAGGACGAAACTGAGGAATGGATGGCAACACCTGGTCAGTATCCCATGCGAGAAGTCCCCCCAGTGTGGATGCCAGGTGATGCGCAGGCTAATCCTATTATTCCGCCACACTTCCAGAGAGTTTGGATACACCTCCCATGGAAGCGTTCGGAAGTTCTGCAAGTGAAACAGACTTTACCTGACCCCCGCAAAAATTCGTCCAAGGGAAGCTGAAGGCAAAGGCCGCACTCGCATTGTCATTGTCCACCCCCTATTCTGCAGGCGTGGAGTCAAAGAATCTGGCTGCTGGAAATATTTAACAAGACCTATAAGAGTATACCACCCCACACAACTATTCACTGGCGTTAAAGGGAGAGCGAGGAACCTATCTTTTTTATAAGCAGCAGAAGGTAAAAGCCCACAAACCCAGCAATCTGTCATGTTGGTAGTGGCATGTGCATGATGCAAAGTTTTAATAAAAACATTGTCTTTATAATTTTTACGTATCATTCTCTCAGCATAATCAACAGTTAACATTTTGTGTTCCGGAACAGCAGTAGGTGTGGGTGCAAATGTATGAACGGGATAATGTTTATCTAGGAAAAACAGTATTCCAAGAGTCACCAGAAAGGCAATTAAAACTATTATTATCACTACTATTTTTCCCTTTCGGGGGAGGGCCAACCAGGGGGAATCAGGCTCACGTCTCGGGGGAGCTGCAAAAGGCTGCTCCTCATCAGGGATGGGCCGCCCAAAGGGATACATTTCTAATAATCGTACAAAAGTATCAAAAATCAAAAAGTAAAAATCACACTGTTACTAAAAAAATAGTCCCAGACAATCCTCAACCGGCCGGAGGGGTTCTTCAACCCTTAAAAAGGGATCTTCTCCCTGTGTCCTTCAAAGCCTCACAGGCAGGCTTTTACCGTTCATACCTACTCCAACGTCGCTGGTCAACACTTTGAAACAAAGGAAGCACTTAATTCGGGCCCCGCGCCACTCTATAGTCTCAAAGAACACAATCTTCGGCTAAACACCAGGGCTCTTACAAGTCCATCCCTACCACTAAATCTTCAATTTTTTTTTTAGAATGTCCACTAAGCCCTTCTTCCAGTATTTAGTCCATCATATTCCAGCACTGTACTTATTTTCTTCGGGGCCGCAAATTATAGCGAGTGCTCCCTGGCACTTCGGGGTCAGAAAACAAAGCAGGTGTATCAGTGGCAGATGCTGAACTTTCCGGTATCTCTTTGCTAGCAACAAAAGGAGTGGTAGAGCTCACAGTATTCTCAATTCCGCTTTGCTCTTCTCCAATCAGTGAAGCATCCGAGAAAGGAACATACCTCGGGATATGTTCGAACTCCTGGTCAGCGATGCCGTCTTGTACCCATTGATCATAGGGCAACGGGAGCGGGACCCTCTTCACATGAGAGGCATGGGTCCACGCTTTTCTGCCTTCAATCCGCAGTGCCGTGCGCGTGGTGAGGAGCACCTGACGAGGCTCTGACCATCTCGGCTCCAAACAGGACTTCCGCTGGTATCGTCGCACCACGACCCAATCCCCTGGGTGGATGGTGTGTCCAGGCCCCTCCGGCAACGGCTTCAGAGTGTCTGCTACCTGCTGATGAATAGAACGAAGATCTTTAGTCAAAGCATACAGATAATCTGTCAACAGAGGATAAGGAACTTCGGAAAAACATTTTGGTCGGGGCACTCCCCAGATATTGGCCGGGCGGCCAAATACCACCTCATGCGGGGAGACGCCCATTTTTGCATTTACAGTGACTCTGGTGGAGAGCAAAGCTAAGGGAAGTGCGTCTGGCCAACGGAGACCTGTACTCTCACATATTTTTGCCATTTTTAACTTGAGTGTGCCGTTAAACCGTTCCACCAGTCCTGCCGCCTGAGGATGCAAGGCTGAGTGGAACTTCTGGGTGATGTGTAGACCTTTGCATATATTTTTCACTAATTCAGCATTAAAGGACGTGCCATTATCACTCCAGATCACCCTAGGTAATCCGAAACGGGAGAAATACTCCTTAATAAGCATTTTCGCAGTAGACATGGCCGTGCAGTCTTTCGTTGGGAACGCCTCCACCCACCTACTAAAAGCACAGACGACTACAAGAACGTACTTCAAGTTATTCACTCTTTCCATTTCGATGTAATCCATCTGAATCACCTCAAAAGGGAAAGAGGGTGGTGCAAAATTTCCAGTTGGGACAGGGGTACCCTTTCCAGGATTGTGTCTCAAACACACCATACACTGACGAACCAAATTGGTGGCCATCTTAGAGATATTTTTATTGCTCCACACCGGGTCTAACTATTTGCAAATACCCTTGGCACTCACATGGGCAGGCCCGTGTGCCATCGTCACTACTGGAAGGACATACGCATTCGGTAACATCCATCTTCTCTTGTCTGTCACATCTGTCCAACATTCATCCGCATCCAGTCGTCCCTGCCCATCCTTCCATGCTCTCAATTCCTCATCCGTCGCTTTACTTTGTATGTTCTTGACACTCTGTACCGTGTCTGCGAACATATGAATATCTGGGACCCATCGTGCTGGCCCTGCCACAAACATTCGTGGTAATTTTTCTCTAGCAGTCTCTTTTGCTGTCTCATCGGCAAAAGCGTTGCCTCGCCCGACATCGTCCACTATTGTCTTGTGTGCGCTACATTTTATCACAGCCAATCTTTTGGGTAATGTCAATGCCGTTAGCAGTCGTAATATCAGTGGACCATGTTGGATGCGTTGTCCATGGGAGGTCAAGAATCCCCGTTCTGCCCAAAGTCGCCCATAATTATGAACCACGCCAAAGGCGTATTGGCTATCGGTGTAAATGTTCACATCCAACCCCTCACTCAACTCACATGCTCTCAGTAAGGCAATAATCTCGGCAGCCTGAGCAGAATTGTAAGGTATTCTAGAAGTCTCTACCACCGTCTGTAATGTTGTTATTGCATATGCTGCTGTCGATGTCCCGTCTGGTAATTTAAAACAGGATCCATCGACATACAGTTCCCCGTCTGGTTCTTCCATGGGCCTGTCTGTCAGATCCACCCTCCCCTTTGTCTCCTCCTCAGTCCTATACAGACAGTCATGTATGTCATCGTCATTTGTGTCCGTATCTGTGGGGATAGGTAACAAGGTGGCGGGGTTCAATGTGGCGCACCTTTTAATTGTTACATGGGGCGCAAAAAGAGTCATCTCGTAACCCGTCAGACGAGCGCTTGTTAAATGCTGCGTCTGTGTCCTGTTCAGTAAAATATCCACAGCATGCGGTACCATTACTGTGAGATCTGATCCCAGCACGAGCCCTGCCGATTGTCTTATAGAGACCGCAGCAGCCGCCGTGGCTCTCAGACAGCTCGGCAGCGCTCTTGCCACATTATCGAGCACTGCAGAGAAGTATGCACACGGTCTCTGCTTCCCCCCAAAACACTGAGTTAAGACAGACAACGCGCAACCTTCCGCCTCGTGCACGTAAAGAACAAAAGGCTTCTGGTAATCAGGTGTTCCAAGAACTGGCGCAGAACACAAAGACGTTTTTAGTGACTCAAACGCTTCCTGACATGCGGGGGTCCAGGGTAGGGGTTCGCGCACTTCTTTGGTAGTCAGATGCAATAGGGGTTTTGTTAGTAACGCATAGTTAGGTATCCACTGACGACAATACGATGTTATGCCTAGGAACGCGCGCACCTCTCGCTGCGTGTTAGGTATTTGCATGTTAGTGATCGCTTTTATGCGCTCCGGCGTCAATCTCCTCCCCACTTTCGAAAGGAGGTGACCGAGGTAGGTGACCTCCGTTCGACAGTATTGAAATTTCGGAAGGGACACTTTATGCCCCCTTTTTGCCAAATGATGTAACAATTTTACAGTAGCATCCCGACAACCCTGCTCATCATCCGATGCTATTAGGATATCATCCACGTACTGCAACATTACGTTGCCAGGTGGAAGTTCCAGGTCATCCAATTGTGCCTTTAGAGCCTGACTGTATATACTAGGACTCTCAGTGTACCCCTGAGGAATTCTCTTGAAGCGGAAACTTCGGCCAGCCAATGAGAATCCGAAGAGATAACGGCTTTCCTCATGTACTGGAATACTGAAGAAAGCGTTTTTCAAATCTAGGACAGAGAAATATTTGGCCGAAGGTGGAATCATAGTCAATATTGTAGTGATGTCCGAGACCACCGGATACTGTGGCTCCACTACTCTATTTACCTGCCGCAAATCAATCACAAATCTATAGACATCAGGAGTATTATCAGTTGCATCAGGTGACCGTCTTTTAAGTACAGGCAAAATAGGACTGTTACATATATTCGAATCAGTCTCTTCTACAACTCCAGACTGTATCAACTCTTGAATTATTTGTAACAAGGCCTTCTCACCCTCTCTAGGTATTCTGTATTGTGGAATTCTGGGCAATTTGGCTCCCACCTTCACTCTTATTGACACCGGGGCAATATCCATTCTCCCTACATCATTATCACTGGCAGCCCACAAGCTGTCGGGTATGCCTCGAAACTCAGGTGGCAACGGGTCGTCTTTTGAAAAGCACTGTAGTGGGCGGGCAACATTCGGGCCTAGAGTAAGGTACACGCCATCTGGAGAACAATATATTGTTGCATGCAACCTCTTCAATAAATCTAAACCCAACAAATTTTCTCCACAATTTGATGTTAATAAAAACGGTGAATCAACAGTAAAAGGACCAATCGTTAACGTGAGATTTTTAGAAATGGGGCTAATCACCGGAGTTCCTGCGAAACCCACGGATATGTTATTCTTGCCAGACAGAGCCGCCCCTGGGACCCGAGAACGAGCCACTGAACTTTTCATTGCACCCGTATCCACTAGCAATTTCTGTTGAGACCCTAGTAAGTCGGCTTCGACATAAGGTCCCCTCTGATCAACTTCCATAAGTACTGGTCCCATGCTCTGTCCTACGCTGTCCTAGTTGTGGGAGAACCCTGTCAAATCGTCCACTGAGTAATCATCGTTGTAATACTGGCCCCCGCTCCTCTGTGACTGTTGTCTATCTGTCCCGTTGTCAAAGTAATTGCCTCCTGGTCTCCCGCCTCCTTCTGATCGCGCAGCCTGTCTCCCAAAATCACCACTACCTCGTCCTCGTCCTCTTCCTGGACCGGTACCTGACTGGAGCAGCGGACAGTCTCGCCACCAATGCCCTTCCTTCTTACACTTGGTGCACTGGTTCGGTCCCAGCCTTTCCCTACTCTCACCTCTCCCAAAACCACCTCCGCGACTCAGCGCCGCACCTCTTCCTCTACCTCTTGCCACCTGCTGCAACAAAACCCTCGTCTTCAAATCCTTAGCCTTCTTCTCCTGCTTGTCCTTGTTCTCATTTTCCCTATGCTCGTAATATTGCGCCATACTTAGTATTCCCGAAGGGGAGGACGTCGTCCACGTGCTCTCCGACGCTTGCAATCTAGCTGATATTTCAGGCAATAAATTTGTGACAAACCTGTTAACAAAGAGTCGCAACCCACCATCCTGTGATACATCCTGTCCACTAAAATCCATGAACGTTTCCTCAAACCTCGTAAAGAAATCTGAGACCGCCTCATCCTTTTTCTGCTTGCAAGCCGTCAATTTGTCCCAATCCACCTTTTTCGGGGGAATAAGAGAGTGCATATACTTTATTATGCGCCCCGGTAAAGCTAATATTTCAGCCCTCGGCTTCTCCCCTGGCTTACGCTCCTTGTCCCAGTCCTGTAACTCCTGCCATGTACCTCCCAGCTCCTCCGTATGATCCGTACCTTTCACCTGTCGCCACACATCAACCGGGACCAAAAGCCCGAAAAATAATTCCACATCAGCCAACGTCATCACAGTAGAAGACGCTGCTTCCGTGAGCTCTTTATAATAGGCGGTCGGATTCTTTCTAGAATCCGGTAGCTGAGCCTTCAATGACAACACCTCGCTTCTCTTCCATGGCGTATACACCCATTGCTCCTGAAAATGCGCATCAATTCTGTTCCGTGTGACAGCCCTCGTGACTGGGTCTAACAACTCGGGGACCTCAGGATGAAAAATAGGGTGCACCTCTCGCATTGGGTGGAGACCTGGGAAGTGGGGTGTACCGACAGAGGGCAATTCATTCCTGTATTGCAATAGCGCGCGCAAACTACTCATCACTTCCTTCACCCCCGTGTTCGTTCTGTACGCTCCAGCCTGTATATCCCGTAAAACCGCCGGAGCCACACCTCCATATCCCTGCTCCCATAGCTGTATCAATACACCAGCCATGTGCCACAGAGCGTGCTGCTGCATCAAAGGCTCAAAATCTTTCATGGTGGACCAAATATCTTCGAACGAATAAATATTATTCCTGGCCCATTGACATGCCTTATTAGCCACCATGCTTTTTTCATCTAAACCAACTGTAGAACGTGTAAGCAACTTCCGTACCTGTGAAAACAATCCGCTACCTGCGCCGCGACTCGGTGTTAGCATCTCCTGACTGGGGGTGGTACTAGCTGAAACAGTAGGGAGTGCTAAAGAAAATGGTGAGGGGGCGGGTGAAGTGGTCTGGAGTAGAGAAACGAGGGGTGTCGAGGGTAGGGATTGTTGGGGGGCACTCGCTGAAGGACCTGGAATGACACTACTAGGGGCCGAAAGTGGCAAGGAGGGGTACAAGGGCTGCGGGGCATAAGGGGGAGGGGGCCGATCATTCAAAATGTCCTCCATCTCATCCGGGTCGTCCTCTCTCACTACGTAACTTTTATTTTCCTTCAACCTACAAAGTCTATCTGCGCGCTCCATGCGTAGTGCATTCTCATTCCCCACCTGTTCCTTCGCTTTCTGCGCCATAGTCTGGGTGGACTTTTTATACTCCTCTTTCTCCTCTCGCATCTTGCGTTTCCTGACCTCTTTCTGCCACACTCGCAGAGAGTCGAACATACTCTGACGGCTACGCCTAGCAAACAGTTTGTCTTGCAAATAATCCAACTTAGCTTCATCAAAAGAACCCGTCAAAGGCCATTGTAAATCCACATTATCAGCAGTGTACCGATGCCACAAAGTCCCAAACATAATCGGGACCAGTCCATGTTTAACATACATATCAAAACTCGGTGTCCCTTCAGGGGGTGCAGGTTGGCTCTCGGCCAGTCTAGTATCTGAGGGTCGACAACAGCATCCAAAACATCGCAACTTGCTAAAACACGGCATCTTTACTTTATCTTGAATCACAACTCAAGTTCATTCACACACAAACATATAGACGTACATCAGAGAACCACGTACACATATACAATATCTCCAAACACGTGTTACCAAATGGGACAAGGCCCGTCGACCAAGTCCTGGGGAACCTGGACTCTACCGCAGACCGAACAGTACGCTAACTGTTCTGAGGAAGGGGAACAAATCCGCCACCCGTGCGGCACTGTGGATCACTGCGCACTTTACCGCGGGAAACCCGGATCACACCTCCACTGAATCACCACACTAGGAGTTCAGGGTAAGCGCGCCAGAGTCTACCCACAATGAGCCACGCCTTCACCACAGTACCATTCGGTCGGATCACTACAAACAATTACCTCGAAATACATCCCCAACCCCGTCAAGTCTGTCAGAGCACCAACTCGTACTCTGAGTTCCCCGGAGCACACTAGCCCCAGGAGCACACCGGCTCCTCAAACCATCGGAGACACTCTAGTCTCTCGGAACACTCCCGTTCTTGCAGCAATCACAGGTGGACCACTCACCTTCCGTAGGCGGCACCGACCTCTACCGTTCTCCACCTCCGGCTGCCAGGACCAACACGGTCAGCTTCAAGTTCCGCCTTCTGGACCCCGGCGTAAGATCCGAACCGGGACCTCTCCCGATCAGCAGGGTGGGGCCGCGCTGCGAGAATCACGCTCGGCATCCAATGGGATCCCGGGCCCACCGTGCCGACCAGCGGGTCCCCGGTCTTCTTTTACCCACTTACGGGTGAGAAAAGATCCTTATCGCGGGGTCCCTATTCGGGCGCCATCTGATAAGCGTGGCTCAAATCCACTGGAGTGACTTACAGCACTCACCTATAATTACCTTATAGGAAGTCAGCCGGACAGTGGAGAAGTATAAACAAAAGTCTTTATTAGGCCAAACAACACTCATATGAGAGGGCCCTGTCCGACCTCACTCCTAGGAGTGCGAACGAGAGGACTGACTCTCTGCATCACAGCAATACATTATAATGCAATACAGTAAATGGGGTACGCCCCTTGTGGAAAATTACCGAGCCTCAGACCAGTGGACAATGCTCTCATACAGCAGGCATCTGCACCTGCAAGGGATACATTATTATCTCTGCTCAAGGCCATGGAGCTAGGCTTCGGCGCCTCTGGGTATGAGAACATTGCAGATAGCGGAACTTGTTAGTTTCGGCCACAGTAAGCCGAGAAACGAAAACTGCTGTCTTAGTATATTTCTGTATTCCTGCGGGAGGGGCATGAGCGAGCAGAACCCGCCGGCACAGAGAGTTACACAAAATGGTGGCACACAGGCTAAGCTAAGAAACTAATATGGTCACGCATACATTTGAATATAAGTAATAGGTAAGAAAATGAATTCAGCATAAGTGTATATACGAAATGCATTAGTTAGTCATATGATGCTAACTCACACGTCATCATAGGGTAATTAGAGCATCGAAAAGTGAATTCTATCAAGGTTATAATAAGGAGTTATCCCAATTAGTGGATGCTACTATTATGAACCTTGCCGATATCGACATGTTGTTCGGTAACGTAGTACCTCAACCAATTTGGGCAAAAATCCGTCAAGAGAATCACGTAGCCGAGTTAGGCGGTGATTGGGCTGCTCTTGAGGCGGCCGACGGACGACAAATTGGCGGGGCTAAGCCTGAACAGCTCATTACTGATTTGCCCCAGAGGATTATTACACTTATGAAGACACTTATGCCAGCAATGAGAGTTAATTGGGATAAACTGTCTGCGTGCAAGCAAAAGAAGGACGAGAGTGTCTCCGATTTCTTTACGAGATTTGAGGAGGCATTCATCGATCACAGTGGTCAGGATATGAGCACTGAGGGAGGTCAGCGATTGTTTGTAGATAAATTTGTATCGAATTTGTTGCCTGAACTCAGCAACAAATTGAAAAATTCAGAAAGTTTGTGGACTGTTTATACCTCTGCTCAGATATTAGCCACGGCTCAATATTACGAAAATAGGGAAAAGGAAGAAAATGATCGTGCGGATAAGAAAACAAAGGATCTCAAAACAAAAGTTTTGTTACAGCAAGCGTATCCTCCGCGCTCAAATCAGAATGACTCTCGGCAGCAAAATAGATCCCAATCACAGTCTTCCAGGTCGCAGTCGCATAATGACTCTTCCACGCCGAGATCTATGCTCGGATATAATCAATGTGCATACTGTAGAGGTGAGGGCCATTTGAAGTTTGATTGTCCGGTTTTGCACGACCGAAACAATGGTGGCTCGGCTCGAGGAGGTCGTAGTGGCCCTCAACAGGCTTCACGAGGTAGAGGTCGTGGTGTTACTCAAAATCAGAATGAGCGTTCTAATACTTCATCACTTCATCAGATTCAAACAATTGCTTTGATCAGCGTGGTTCCTCGTCAGGTAGATCTGCACAGTATCATGTGGATGACTGTTACGTCGAGCATGATATTGATGACGGTAATTACTAGGACAGCCACAGACAAAGAGAGGGAGTAGTATCAGTTCCGGTTGATCAGAGAGGGCCTTACGTCGCAGTTGCCACATCGGGCGTAAGTGAGCCTTTTCTGTTGGACACTGGTGCAGCGAAAAGTTCCATCATGCATTCGAAACTCCCTGGCGCACCTTTGTCTGGCTTAACGAATGTTTCCGTTGGATTCTCTGGCGCCCCCGTTAGCAATCCGGTTTCTAGCCCTTTGCCCCTCACAATTGGGCCTCGTGAGCTGGAAGCTCCTTTGATTTTGACTACTGGTTGTGGTGAGAATCTTTTGGGCCTGGATTTGCTGAAACGGTTATATGCGACCCTGTACTGTTCTCCTGCGGGAGTGGAGTTTACATTGGGTCAGAGAGTGATCTCTCCTATGTATTTGTCAACTGATAAGCTCCCACCGGAATTGAGTTCTCTTCCTACGTCTTTGTGGGCAACAGGTCCCAATGATGTGGGCCTGCTGGACATATCACCTTATGTTGTCCAATTGAAATCGAATGTACGATTGCCACGTTTTCCCCAGTATCGTATCTCTCTCGATGGTGAACGAGCACTGTTAGCAATTATCTATGACTTGATCAAGAAGGATGTTATCGAGGAGACTCGAGGAAATGTGTGTAATAGTCCTGTGTAACCTATTTTGAAACGAACTGATCCATCTAAGCCTCCTGTCTACCGTTTTGTCATTGACTTATGGGAGGTGAACAAAATTGTGATTCCACAATTTCCTGTGGTGCCTGACATTACGGCTTTACTGACTCTGATTCCAGCCTCTGCCTCTTGGTTCTCAGTGATCGATCTGAAGAATGCTTTCTTTAGCATTCCGATAACCGAGGAAAGCAGAGATCTATTCGGCTTCTCATTAGGTGGTCGCAGCTTTAGGTTTAAACGCGCTCCTCAGGGCTATTGTGAGAGTCCATCGATATACAGCCAAGCCCTGAAGAGTCAACTTGATGCGTTTGTGTTACCGGCTGGTGCGGCCTTGATCCAGTATGTTGATGACTTGTTAGTGGCTGCTGACACTAAAGAGATCTGCAAAACTGCTACAGTATCGTTGTTACAGCATCTCTGTGACTTGCATCATAAGGTGTCACCTTCTAAACTGCAATATTGTTGTCAAGAAGTAACCTATCTAGGTCACTTATTGTCAAAGGAGGGAAGAAGGTTGACCCCAGAAAGAATTGCAGCGATTGCTCGAATGACTGTGCCAACAACTCAGAGAGATGTGCGTGCCTTTTTAGGTATCACGTCATACTGCAGGCAATGGATTCCAAATTTTTCATTGCTAGCGAAGCCATTGGTAGCCCTCACGTGCAAGGATGTTCCAACTCCTTTGCCATGGACTGAAGAGTGTCAGAAAAGTTTTTCAGAATTGCGTGATGCGTTGTGTTCGGCCCCTGTGTTAGGTACTCCTGACTACAGCAAGCCGTTTACACTATACATTCACGAGAGAGGGGGTTGTGCGTTGAGTGTCTTGACGCAGCAATTTGGTGGTAAGCAGCGTCCATGTGCATATTTTTCCTCGACCTTGGACCCAGTAGCTAGAGCGTTGCCGAGTTGTCTAAGAGCGACAGCAGCAGCTGCGGTGTCCATTCGACAATCTGCAGGATTGGTCATGGATAATATGCTTACGGTAATGGTTCCGCACGCAGTTGACACTCTCTTGAATCGTACAAAACCCAACACTTCACGAGCGCAAGGTTGTCCGGTTATGAGTTGACGCTTTAGGCAAGTCATATACAAATAAAGCGCTGTAATGTACTAAACCCGGCGACGTTGTTGCCAACTCATATGGAATCAGATGGTGTACCACCACATGATTGTTATTTGCGAACTGAGGAAGAAACGAAGGGTCGTGTTGACCTAAAAAACACTCCATTGGCAGATCCCGATGGTACTTTGTATGTTGATGGTTCGTGTTTTAAGTTGCCGAATGGTGATGTGACAACTGCGTATGCTGTGGTGACGTTGAGTACGGTTGTGGAAACTGCGAGATTGAGCCAGAATTCCACGCAGGCGGCAGAGTTGATTGCGTTGACGAGAGCGTGTGTTTTGTCTTAGGGAAAGCGAGTGAATGTGTTTACGGATAGCCAGTATGCATTTGGCGTTGCACATAGCTTTGGTCGTCTGTGGAGAGAAAGAGGATTTATGACATCGCATGGCACGAAGATCCAACACGGACAGCTCGTGAATGATCTTTTGGATGCACTTACATTGCCTAAGCAGGTGGCGATTATTAAATGCAGCGCGCACCGAAAGGTGACGGATGATGTTGGTAGTGGTAACGCGTTTGCAGATGAGATTGCTAAAGAGACAGCTAAAAACCTTGCAACCCGAATGTATGTTACGAGTTCAGTAAGGTGGCCGGCAGAGACTGGTATGTGTGAGGACACTGTTGAGAGCGTGAAAGCGATTCAGAATGAGGCCACCGAAACGGAAAAGACTAAGTGGAAAGAAAGCACAGGAAAGTTAGATGCGCACAGATGTTGGATTGATTTGTCGGACAGTCAGAGATGGATGTTGCCGGATGCATATGTGCTAGCCGTTGTGACTATGGCTCACAGCTTGTCACATATTAGCGCGAAAGGTATCTGCAAGTTGCTGTCCCTTGTATGGAAGAATGATGGTATCGCTAAGTGTGCTGAGAGAGTGGTTAAGAATTGTATGGTATGCATGATGTACAATCCTGGCAAGGGCACCCCCACTCCACCTGGCCATTTTGCTCCTCCTACATGTCCCTTTGAGGTTATCCAACTGGACTTCATCCATATGGAGAGATGCAATAACCTGAAGTACGTTTTAGTTGTGGTTTGCGCGTTCTCCAGATGGATTGAGGCCTATCCTCTCAAAGATAATACTGCCCTGTCCACAGCGAAAGTCCTACTGAAGGAATGCTTTCCTCGGTATGGAATGCCACGGATTGTATGGTCGGATAACGGAAGTGAGTTTGTGGGGAGTGTGATGCAGAGTGTGTGTAAGGGCCTTGGAATTCGACAAAAATTCCATAGCGCCAATCATCCCCAATCAGCAGGTTTAGTTGAAGGGTACAATGGTACTCTGAAACTGAAACTTGCTAAGATCCAAGCCACGACTGGTCTGTCATGGCCTGATGCCTTGCCTCTGGCTCTCTTGTCGACCAGGGCGACTGTACACTCTCGAGTAGGGCTTAGCCCATATGAGATTGTGTTCGGCCGTCCTGCGAACATTTGGGGGGTCCCGAGGCCTAAGGCCTTTGATAGTCTTGAGTACCCAATGTTAATTGATTATCTTTATGATCTGACTGCTAAACTGAGGTTAATTCATCAACAGGTCTTTGAAGCTCTACCGGCACAGACTGAGGGTCCTGGACATCGGCTCCAACCGGGTGACTGGGTGGTCACCCGCAACTTCGGCAGTAAGCGCAATTTGGAGCCGAGATTTGTGGGCCCCTTCCAAGTCCTCCTAGCCACAAGGACTGCAGTTCATCTGGAAGGCCGGAAGAACTGGGTGCATGCCCCCCACACCAAAAAAGTGCCTATCCCCTCGCCAGCAGATTCTTGGGTGAGGACTGGAATTGCCGCAACGGAAACAGAGACCCCAACAAGATTTGTGCCGTTTAGTGATGCTCAACCTGTAGGAGACACTTCATTGCAGTCAGATACATTTGTTGAACCTTCGTCATTGGAGAACTCGAGACTTGAACTGTCATCTGATCGACAGGACTCTGTTCCGCAACCTGAACAATTATTTGAAGAGCAGACTCGTCCTGGAAGAAGCAGATATTTTCTTCGTTCTCACAACAAAGACTAATAAAAACACTTTTTGGTTTTTTTCCCCCTTTTTTTGAATTCATATTACCCCCCTTACTGCCGTTTTGAACATTATGAACAATTGCATCTTCTATTAATTCTTGAGTTCTTTTCCACGTATGTTTTTCCGCAGCTAGGAGATTTGCATTAAAATTGAATGTTTGATTAAAGAAAGCCTTACATCAGGGTTGACCGTAGGGCCGTGCGGGTACTTCCTTCTGTTTAGCAGGTTCCTGACACTAGGTCGGTACTTTTGTCGATTCCTGGGAACTCCTGGGAATTGATAATCGCTACTCAGAACGAAGTGCGTCAAGAACGTTGCGGACGGTTTTTAGAGGATGGAATTCTCAAAGTTGTCGGAAGTGGAGAAGATGCTAGCTCAAAGATCGACATTACTTTGGGTTGTACGAACAAAATGCTTTCTGTTTCAGGTGTTCCTGCTGTTTCTGACTGTTTCCATGCTACTGGTGGGTGGAGTGTATTTTGGAATACAGTCGTTATTGCCTTCTGCTTTACCTACTTCTTCTTCTGAACCAAAATCTACTCCCACTGTTTCTCCACATTCCTTTCATCCTCTGCCCCAACACGAACAGGTTAGACGTGCGGAATTCATGAATAATTCCTTTGTCCAGCTTCTACATCAGCATCAGTTGGTGATGAACACTACTAACTGTTGGGTGTGTGGTTTAATGCCACATACCATGGATAGGGGTATTCCGTATTTGGTTCTTCCTTACAGCACCCAGGGGTCAGCTCGAGCATTCCAAACTATGTTTCGTAGTGCACTAGATTCCTACCCCCATCGAGAGCCACGCACTGCATATCACGGTCCTGGCCCGTACCACAAGCCTTTGGCAAGAGCGATTGCTGACTTAGATAGAGATATTTTTGATGCATCGCTTATCCCAGAGGAAGAAGTGCGAGCATACAGGGATCTGAGTGAGGCTGAGTATAGCATGTCAGTGGGTGATAGACAGCTTAAGAGCTCGTCTCCGATCTGGATCGCACCCCATCTCGGTAATTTCTGCTTGAAGGGTCTTGGCCGAAGCCCGCGAGCTCAGCTTGGGAGGAGTGCTTGCACTGAAACATACGTTTTACCAACGCTCTCTTCCCCTGTTCTTCTGACTGCCAAGGTTACATACTTTGTATGTTACGACCGCGCATATACATGGTTGCCCCGTGACTTCTCGGGCACCTGTTATATTGCAAACTTGTTGCCACCGACCTTCACAGTTGGCTCGGACTATCACAAGTTTAGAGTTGTGAGAGGCGTTATTAGCGAAGAGGACACTGCCGGTCAAGAAGCAGGAGACTTCTTTAAGGGTTTCCTGCCGTTTTGGGGACCTATGATCAATAGTAGAAACCTGAGACAGTTGACTCGTGTGGTTGAATCGACTGCTAATATAACTGCAAGTGCTCTTGGTAATCTGACAGCAGAGCTTCAGGCGGACAGGCTTATGACGTTGAAAAACCGTATGGTTTTAGACGTTGTTCTTGCAGATAGAGGTGGTGTATGTAAGGTGATCCATTCGAGTTGCTGCATTTTCATCCCTGATAACGCTCCAACTGTCTATCAAGCCATCTCAAAGTTGCATAAGATCTCCGAGTCCATACACGTGGACGTAGGTGATTGGACGCTACTAGGATGGTTTTGGGGCCTAATGTCGACTTGGGGTTGGAAGATTCTGATGATCATCGGGGTTGTTGTAGCATTTCTGTTCACGTGTTGTCTTTGCGTACAGTGTGGTCCTTCCTTATGTGGCCTTTGTGCTACGACGTGTATAAGACGGCCATCTGTTACCAAGGAAGCATTGATGGATAGAATGATGCTGCAGCAACATCTGAATGATCTGATGAATATCGAGATCGATTCTGATATCGACTAGTGCTTGCCTATATGAGGGCAAAAGGAGCGTCTGAGGTTCCGTGACAATTATAGTGGTGTTTTTGACTCTTTCGAATATGGACGAGTTTGGTATCTATGAACCGCAAATGACGAGTTTAGTGGGTGTACGCGTTTTTGCTACACTGCCCTGAACCGTTCGTCCGTTTCGTGGGTTTCTTCATCTGAACCCATGGGTTCCATTTTAGATACGGCATCCATTTTGTCTCTTGCCCTCAAGTAGCCAGTGAACGGACACTGTCCGCTTCGTGACCCTGGGATTCCCAAGCTCTTGCGGAAGACACGTGTTCCTTTGAGGGTGTCTTTATGACGAGGGGGATGACACTGCAAAGGCAGATGGCCCCGCTCGAGGCTCATCTTGCCGTGCCGGTCTATAGTTTCAGCCGTGCATTCATTAGGCACGACTCCTTTGATCCTGCAATCGTGTTTCCGATATCGCCCCCCTACACTCTTTTCCATCTGTTGTCTATCTTTGTCTTCCCTTGCACCTGTTTCTGACTCTTTCCTTAAACTCGTTTACAGCCGGAATGGAATGTACTTAATGGTGGGATAACGTACTTTTACAGTTGGGAACCGGCGATGCTACTGTAATCATGTTCCGGGACTCTGGATACATGAAAGCAACCCTTTTGAAGTTTACTGTGGGAACTGAGTTGTAACCTTTTGTTCGCCATGTTGTACTATGACGGAAATATGTATAAAAGGAGCGATCCACTGTTGCAATTTGAAGCAGTCTCCTAGAACCTACACACGTTGTACTTCTTGTGACTTCTGTGTTCCCTGCAGTAAATAAACCTCGATCTTTGACGCCGAAGGAAGTGTCCCGTGTCTCTGTAATTTGTACGCCGGAACAGGTAACCCACAAAGGTTTCAGGTGTTGTCCCCTGGCACCCCTGGGCCTTAGAAAAGCCCAGTCCTTCAGGTGTGTGTGTGGCTCTGGATGTGTGTGTGGCTCTGGGTGTGTGTGTGTGTGGCTCTGGGTGTGTGTGCGTGTGGCTCTGGGTGTGTGTGTGTGGCTCTGGGTGTGTGTGGCTCTGTGTGTGTGTGTGGCTCTGGGTGTGTGTGTGTGTGGCTCTGGGTGTGTGTGTGTGTGGCTCTGGGTGTGTGTGTGGCTCTGGGTGTGTGTGTGTGGCTCTGGGTGTGTGGCTCTGGGTGTGTGTGGCTCTGGGTGTGTGTGTGGCTCTGGGTGTGTGTGTGTGGCTCTGGGTGTGTGTGTGTGGCTCTGGGTGTGTGTGTGGCTCTGTGTGTGTGTGTGTGTGGCTCTGGGTGTGTGTGTGTGTGGCTCTGGGTGTGTGTGTGTGTGGCTCTGGGTGTGTGTGTGGCTCTGTGTGTGTGTGTGTGGCTCTGGGTGTTTGTGTGTGGCTCTGGGTGTGTATGCATGGCTCTGGGTGTGTGTGTGTGGCTCTGTGTGTGTGTGTGTGTGGCTCTGGGTGTGTGTGTGGCTCTGGGTGTGTGTGTGTGGCTCTGGGTGTGTGTGTCTGGCTCTGGGTGTGTGTGTGACTCTGGGTGTGTGTGTGGCTCTGGGTGTGTGTGTGTGGCTCTGGGTCTTTGTGTGTGGCTCTGTGTGTGTGTGTGGCTCTGGGTGTGTGTGTGTGTGGCTCTGTGTGTGTGTGTGTGTGGCTCTGGGTGTGTGTGTGGCTCTGGGTGTGTGTGGCTCTGGGTGTGTGTGGCTCTGGGTGTGTGTGTGGCTCTGGGTGTGTGTGTGTGGCTCTGGGTGTGTGTGTGTGGCTCCGGGTGTGTGTGTGGCTCTGTGTGTGTGTGTGTGGCTCTGGGTGTGTGTGTGTGTGGCTCTGGGTGTGTGTGTGTGTGGCTCTGGGTGTGTGTGTGGCTCTGGGTGTGTGTGTGTGGCTCTGGGTGTTTGTGTGTGGCTCTGGGTGTGTATGCATGGCTCTGGGTGTGTGTGTGTGGCTCTGTGTGTGTGTGTGTGTGGCTCTGGGTGTGTGTGTGGCTCTGGGTGTGTGTGTGTGGCTCTGGGTGTGTGTGTCTGGCTCTGGGTGTGTGTGTGACTCTGTGTGTGTGTGTGGCTCTGGGTGTGTGTGTGTGGCTCTGGGTCTTTGTGTGTGGCTCTGGGTGTGTGTTTGGCTTTCTGTGTGTGTGTGTGGCTCTGTGTGTGTGTGGCTCTGGGTGTGTGTGGGGCTCTGTGTGTGTGGGGGGGGCTCTGTGTGTGTGGCACTGTGTGGCTCTGTGTGTGTGTGGCTCTGTGTGTGTGTCTCTGTATGTGTGTGTGGGTGGCTTTGTGTAGGTGTAAATGCAATTGGTCATGCATTTGCGAGTGATTAAGCTATTGGCATTGTAAATGACAATGCCATTTATTTATGATTTTTTTTTTTTTTTTTTAAAGTCATGAACAATGCCAATAGCTCTACCTTTAATAATGCCGAGACCATTGCATTGTAAATGCTTGTTTTCTTCTGGGAACTGTCTACAACTGTAGTGAATGCTCCCAAGACCTAACTCTTCGGCTGACTTGGAGCTGAATATATAAATGTAATAGGCGCGCCCTCTAGTGTTCGTTTTCATGAACTGCAGCATAGAGCTTGAATTACTCTTTAGCTGCCCGGATAAGTGTAAAGTCAGTCGGACCCCGCCCCCCTCCTGCTCAGCTCAAGGTGGACTGTCGGTGCCTTGCGAAGCCCGGCTCTGCGCCTCACTGCTTGCCTCTGCTCGGTGCCTGTAACAGTGTTCAGCCGGTTTTTGGGTGGAACTGGAGAGGTCCAAACCGTCCTAGAAGTTCAGTGCTCTGCATTCAGTATAAATATTTCTGTGATGAACGCAGGATAGTCTGAGGTGGTTGCAGCAGTGCGGCCCTTTATACCATACACAACCTTTCTCTCTTCTTGTGGGAAACCGAAACCTCTGCTTAAGGAAGGAAACGAGATGCCCGTGGGTTTTTAATGCTGTTTATAATAGGTTAATAAATCCACACGTTTATCAAAGACTTTAAATCCTGACAATTTATGCATCTTAGTAGATGGTCATAAGGATAACATTACAATAAAAGCATCCACGATTCTCAGAATATGAAAACAACTACAGATGGACACATTACTCCAGCGCACGTACTCATGTCAGTAATAACAAAATAAGTACAAAGTATATTACAGTTCCATCGGTCCAATGTGTGTCATCTCGTAAAGCGACTGCTTGCACCGCTGGGCCGAGAATATACTCCAGACAGCCACTAGAAGCAGGAAGCCACCAAGCCCACCTTCCAAGGTTCATTAAGTTATCATCCCCAATCTTAGTTCTCCCATCAGGGTCAGACTTTACACTAGAGCCAGGCTCTACACTAGAGTCAGCCTTTGCACCAGGGTCAGTTTTTGCACCAGAGTCAGCCTTTGCACCAGGGTTAGGCTTTACACCAAGGTCAGTTTTTGCACCAGACTCAGGATTTGTATCAGGGTTAGGCTTTACACCAGGGTCAGGTTTTGCACCATCAATGAGGTCTTGGAACACTTATTGGCTGTGATGCGCGTTCACAGGTCTGTTTATGTGCTGCTGTCAGGACATTTTTTTTTATAAAGTTTTATACAGTACAACATGACCCATCAGGGTGCTCTACATGTGGTCAAGAAGGAAGAAACAGATAAAGAAATAACAACACAATCAAGAGCGGAGCAGGATGTGGTGAGTCTCGAATTGAAGGAAGAGACCACCACAGGGTCCAGGCCACCGACTCAAGACACAAGATCATAACAGGCGAGATATTTACATGGCCTAATGGGGCCGCGAGTAGAGACCGTGAGCTCCAAGGCAAAGAATGTTTAAAACTTTTATGAGATCAGAATCACCCTTCAATTAGAAGCTATAAAGGTGCTCTGTAAAACACGAGTGAAACCCATGTTTCTTCAAAGAACCTGGACACAACAAGTCAGCAAAGTGACAGGGGGTCGAGCAGCCAAACACTTTATGTACAATAATAATAGTTTTACTTACTGTTGGAGACATACATGTAACTCTCAAATGTTACTGGATATCATCAGTTAGAATTGCACAATCTTCTGAGCATGAGTTACAGCCAACACAGGGAAATCTGCAAGCACATGAGATATATCATCACATTATACAAATACATTACAATATGTAATTGCATCAAATCAAGGAAAGGGGAGGAAGAAGTTTTCTAAAGTGGGGTCTCTCCATTTCCAGTCATAAGAATACACCTCAAAAAAGAGAAATACCTTGGATGGATATGAATCCCTCTCATTCGCACAACACCCGGGGGGGAGGGGTTCTTTTCATAAAAAAAGTACTCTCACACACTGGAAATTCCAGTGGCATGCGTCATCATTGAGTCCTCACCCAGATACTGACTGTACCTGGGGGGCCTCAACCCTGAACACGAGGGGGCTCTATCAGGATAGGGAGGGTAGGGTAGGTTAGTGAAATGAAATTGCCTTCAAGAATATTCCAAAATAGTATTTTTTTTTTTTTTTTTTTTTTATTGCACAGAGAAGGTAGTTTCAAGTTACACAGCTTCTGCCCTACAACCCCTCCGGGCCGGCCGCGTCACAGGTATTACAGTCAACTCCACTTTATACAGTACACAGCCTGGCAGCCGACAAACCGGGGGTCCGGCGGCGTGATGTGGATCTTGTGTTCTCATTAGCTAGTATGGACCTGGATCATGAGTGCCAGCAGCCTCCAGTATTCATGTGCGTTTTTAACTTTTTCTCCCCCTAAAAACCAACCCTATAACCCCCTTATTGAACTACCCACCCCCTACCCTTACCTGTAGCCTCACAAAAGTTCCCCGCTCCGTACCCCGTTGCCTGTGTCTGCATAAGCCCGACCCACCCCAAACCCCTTATCTGACAGTATCTGTAAAGTCGATTGTAGAAGAGCCCCGATGGAGCTCTGGCCCCCCCTCTAATCCTTAGTGTAGCATCCAGAGGCATCTCCGTGTGGCGTGTGGTCCCCCTAGTGAACCCCCCGCCAGTGTACCTCGCACCTCATCAACCCCGCTACCCCCTTGTCCCTTCCCCCGCTGGTGCTCCCCGACTCGCTCCCGCTGCACCTCGCTTGCATCTAGGCACTAGGCCACTTCGTACATAGGGTCTGCCGCCAACTCGTGTGGACCGCTGTCTGCGGAACTCGCAACTTCAGCTTGCTGCCCCTGCAAGTAGGTTTTATAGAGGGCCCAGAAGTTTTTTGGGCGACTTTTCGCAGATAACAGTTCTCTGTATATCTCCGTCTGCGTGCTACAGTACAGCATGTCCCGGGCCCATCTGGCCTTAGTCGGCATGGGGCCTCGCATCCAACACTGGGCCACTACCCTCCTGGCCATTAGCATTCCCATGTCTGCGAGTCTACGTATCGCCCCCGGTAGCCCCCTTGAGTTGCCTATAAGTGTGATTCCCGGATCGATGTCCAAGTCTACCTCCAGTATTTTGCTCATCTCGGTAAATATGTCTCGCCAGAACGTCTGTATACCCGGGCACTCCCACGACAGGTGTAGGAGGTCAGCATCCGCCGCCTGGCAGCGCTCGCAGTGGGCCTCCGGCCGCAGCCCTTATCGGTGGAGCTGCGCTGGGGTGTAATACACCCTTTGGAGGAATTTAAAATGTATGAGCCAATGTTTCCCATTGAGGGAAATATGTTTCGTGTTGTCACAGCAGTAACGCCACGTCGCGTCGTCCAATGTCGTACCCGAATCTCTCTGCCACTCCAGCCTAGCTTTCGAGAATTGGTGCTCCCCATGTGATCTGGCAATGCTGTAGAGGTTGGTCAACAGCTTCTTGGGATCTTTGTGTGTGATGATGTACGTTAGTTCTGGGACTTCCGGAGGCTCCGCCATGTCCGGGCCCAGAAGTTCCGAGAGGGCGCTCCGAGTTCTATGGAAGTGGAATCTTTGGAGTAGCGGTGGCTCAACTCCATCTCCCCTCGTTTGGTCCCAGGTTTTGGCAGTGTTGTCTAGGAACAGGTCGCCCGCCTTGCTCAGCCCCAATTTTGTTAGACCCTGCGTGACCGCTTTGTCCACCATAGGCGGGAGCCAACGCATCCACTCTATCGGCATCTCCGGTGAATAAATCATTGCCCCTCCCTGGCGAAACAGGAGTGAATGCCAAGCGTGGTTGGTAGAGGAGATGTAATCCAGCGTTCCTGTCTGACGGTCCTGTGGTTGGCAGACCGTCGCTGGGAGCGGTATTGGATGGGCGAATAGTCGATCCATCCTAACATGTGGGATTTGCTTGTCACCATGTTCCCAAGTGTGTAAGTGCGACGCCTGGGCTACCCTGTAGTACAATTCGAGGTCCGGCGCCGCCAATCCCCCCTGATTGTACGGGAGGGTGAGCGTTGTCCACTTGACTCTCGGTTGCTTCCCTGCCCATGCCAGTTTTATCATCAAGCTGGTCAAGCGGTGAAAGAAGGCCTTAGAGAGCACAATTGGCAATGCGCTAAAAAGGAACAGAAATCTTGGTAGCACTATCATCTTCATTATGGCAATGCGGCCAAGCAGTGTGAGGGGCAGCTTGCACAATATCTCTATATCATCCTCCAGCTTACTGACCGCCTTCCCATGGTTCTGTTCAAGCAGTTGGTCTGGATCCGTATGTATCTGGATCCCCAAGTATCTAATCGGGTCTTCCGTCCACTGGACAGGGTACTCCGTCTCCACTCGTAAGGTCACCGGAGTGAGCGGCAGCACTACCGATTTCGCCCAGTTAACCTTGAGTCCCGATAGTGCACCAAACCGAACCACCTCTCCCAGGAGTGGGGGAAGCATAGTAGCGGGGTCATGGGCATACAGCAACGTATCGTCCGCATACATAGATACAACAATTTTGTACGTGGGGAACCGGACCCCCTTGTGGCTGTGGTACTCTCAAAGCGCACATGCGAGAGGCTCTGCGGCGAGTGCATACAATAACGGGGATAAAGGGCATCCCTGACTGGTGCCCCGTCCTATGAAAAGGGGGCGGGAGATCGCATTACCCACACGGACCCTAGCCGAGGGGCCGTCGTATAGCGCTCCTATCATTTGGATGAAGGGTTCGCCAAGTCCCATCAGGTGTAATACCTGAAGAAGGAATGGCCATTCGACGGAATCAAATGCCTTCTCCATGTCTAAGAAGAGCGCTACCGCTGTTGTATCCTGCTTTACATGTTGTATGGCACCCAGCCCCGTTCTTATGTTGTAAGTCAGGTTTCTAGATGGAATAAATCCTGCCTGCTCTGGGGCCACTAAATCAGGAGCCAGCAGCGCAAGCCTATTCGCCAGTACCTTGGCATAGAGTTTGGTGTCGACGTTGAGGAGTGACAGTGGGCGGTATGAGCTACAGCCTGCGTGTGGCTTACCCGGCTTCAGAATGGTAACTATCATCGCCTCTCTCATGGAGCTAGGCATGGTACCTTGCACATATATGTCCTCCAGGAGGGTATGGATGTGTGGCAACAGCTGTTCCTGAAACGCTTTATAGAATTCGACTGACAGTCCATCAATGCCTGGCGCACTGCCTGATCTCATTGAGGCTAGCGCGTCTCTGATTTCGTCAATCTGTATAGGGCACATCAGAAACTCCCCATCGGAGTTTGGGAGGAACAGGAGTTGTATATGGTCTAAATAGTCCAGAATGTCGGCCGACATGTCGCCGCTCCTGGAAGAATATAGCTCTGAGTAATAGTCTCTGAAGGTCGCTGCGATTTCCGCCTCATCTGTCACCCTATCTCCGTTCGAGTTTTGTAAGTCTGAGATTAGCGCCTTTCTCCTTTGGCCTTTAATAACATTGGCCAAGACCGAGCCCGGTCTCTCTCCCTCGCCATAGGTACGGGCTGTGGGGTACTTGCCTAAGTGTTGTACCTCTCTGTCCGCGGCTTCGTGGTATTCTACCAGGAGGCGCTTGATGTCCTCCTCTGTGGCTTCATCAGGGCTAGATCGGCTTCGTGCCTCAAGCGTCTGCAATCGTAGCTCAAGATCTGCTAAGGTGGCCCTGATGGACTTTAGGACACTGGAGTGCTTGGACATCGCTATGCCTCTGATATAAACTTTGAATGCCTCCCAAATTGTTTGGAAGTCCTCCACCGACCCCACATTTTTCTAAAAAAACACATCAATCGCCTCCGCCAACTCGCCGCGGAAGAGCGGGTCCAACAGGGAGTATGGCGGGAAGCGCCATGTGAACGGCGCGTATCCCTTCACTGGGGTATCTAAAGTTAACAGGATGGGGGAGTGGTCTGAAAGGGTGCGCGGGAGCACCTTGCAATGCCTAATATCTCTGTTGATTCCCGCTGTGGCGAACCAATAGTCTATTCTGGTATGTATGTCGTGGAATGCGGAGTAGTGTGTAAAACCGCCCCTCCCCTCGTTTCTGTACCTAGTTCAAGTTCAAGTTCAAGTTCAGGGATTTATATAGAGCACTACTCACCCAGAGGGTCTCAAGGCGCTTGGGGAAGGGGGGTTAAATTTTTGTCGAATAGCCAGGTTTTAAGTTCTTTTCTGAAGGAGATGTGGTTTTGAGTAAGGCGGAGGTGAGTGGGGAGTGAGTTCCAGGTCTTGGCCGCCAGGAAGGAGAAGGATCTGCCACCCATGGTGGATTTTCGGATGCGCGGGACTGCGGTGAGGGCTTGATTGGACGATCTTAGTTGGCGGGTGGGTGTGTAAAAGGACAGTCGAGTGTTGAGGCATTCGGGTCCTAGTTTGTAGAGGGCCTTGTGTGCGTGGGTGAGAAGACGGAAAGTAATTCTCTTGTTTACGGGAAGCCAGTGGAGGTCTTTTAGGTGTCCGGTGATGTGATCTTGGTGAGGGATGTCCAATATGAGTCTCGCTGATGCGTTTTGGATGCGTTGGAGTTTTTTCTGTAATTTTGCTGTGATTCCGGCGTATAGTGTGTTACCATAATCCAGTTGACTCGTGACCAGTGCGTGGGTGACAGTCTTTCTTGTTTCGATGGGGATCCAGCGGAAGATCTTTTTGAGAATACGAAGTACGTTGAAGCAGGAGGATGAGACTGCGTTGACTTGTCTGGACATCGAGAGAGAGGAGTCTAGGATGAAGCCCAGGTTGCGTGCGTGGTCTGTGGGTGTGGGTGCTGTGCCCAGAGCGGAAGGCCACCAAGAGTCGTCCCAGGCAGAGGGGGAAGATCCTAGGATGAGCACCTCCGTTTTGTCTGAGTTGAGTTTTAGGCGGCTATGTTTCATCCATTCGGCTACTTCTTTCATGCCTTCGTGAAGATTGGTTTTGGCGGTGTTAGGGTCTTTGGTGAGGGAAAGGATTAACTGGGTGTCGTCGGCGTAAGAGATGATGTTAAGGTTGTGTTGACGCGAGATGGAGGCGAGTGGACTCATGTAAACGTTGAAGAGGGTGGGACTGAGTGATGATCCTTGTGGTACTCCACAGATGACTTCAGTGGCCTCTGAGTTGAATGGGGGAAGTCGGACTCTTTGAGTTCTCCCGGCGAGGAATGAGATGATCCAGTCCAAGGCTTTTCCTTGTATGCCGATGTTACTGAGGCGTTGTATAAGGGTGCTGTGGCAGACTGTGTCGAAAGCGGCGGAGAGGTCGAGTAGAATGAGGGCCGCTGTTTCTCCGTTATCCAGTAGTGTTCGGATGTCGTCTGTTGCTGCAATGAGGGCGGTTTTGGTGCTGTGTTTGGCTCGAAATCCGGACTGAGAGGGATCGAGGGAGTTGTTGGATTCAAGGAAGGAGGCGAGCTGGCTGTTGACGGCTTTCTCAAAGACTTTGGCGGGGAAGGGGAGGAGGGATATGGGTCGGTAGTTTTTAAGTTCAGAGGGGTCTGCTGTGGGTTTCTTCAAGAGGGTGCTGAGTTCGGCGTGTTTCCAGCTTTCTGGGAAGGTGGCAGAGTTGAACGAGCAGTTGATGACATCACGGAGATGGGGTGCGATGATGGAGTCAGCTTTGTTGAAGATGTGGTGGGGGCAGGGGTCGGTTGGCGAGCCAGAGTGGATTGAGTTCATTAGGCGGATGGTGTCTTCGGTGGTGATTGGGTTCCAGGCGCTGAGGTTGTTAGTTGGCGGTGTAGGATCTGAGGGGGTGGGGAGGGTTGTTCGCAGGGAGTGTTCTCGAAGCTGTTGTGAATGTCGGCAATTTTGTTGTAGAAGAAGGAGGATAACGCATCGCAGAGGTCTTGGGAGGGAGTGATGTCGTCAGATGCTGCGGCGGGGTTGGTGAATTCTTTGACGATGTTGAAAAGTTCCTTGCTGTTGTGGGCGTTGTTGTCGAGACGATCCTTGAATGCTAATTTCTTGGTGGATCGAATCAGTTGGTGGTGTTTGCGGGTGGCTGCCTTGAGGGTGGCCATGTTGCCGCTGGTTGGGTTTTTTCTCCATGTTTTCTCTAGGGAGCGGCATAGCTTCTTGAATTTTTAAAGGTCATCATTGATCCAGGGAGCCTTTTTGCTGCCTGAATTGATCTGTTGCTTTTTCAGGGGTGCTAATTCGTCAGCGCTGTGGGTGATCCATTACTTTAGTTTGGTGGCCGCTTGGTTTGGGTCCAATGAGAGGGTGGGAGGGTTTTGGTTGAGTGATGTGAGGAGTTGGTCGGAGGTGATTTTGTTCCAGTTTCTCCGAGGAATAGGTTGTGGGCGGTTGTGGGTCAAGGTGGTTTTGTAGCTGAAGTGAACACAGCTGTGGTCTGTCCAATGGAGAGCTGTGGTGCGGTCGAAGGAAATGTGCTTGCTGGAGGTGAAGATAGGGTCGAGAGTGTGTCCTGCTACATGGGTGGGGGTGCCAAGTTGTCTGAGTCCAAGAATGGCCAGGTTGTCCAGAAGGGAGTTGGTGTTGCTGTCGTGTTTGTTTTCAAGGTGGAAGTTGAGGTCTCCTAATAGAATGTAGTCCTCGGAGGGTCCCGATGATCTGTCAATGTCTGGGTTTAGTGTCAGATTAAAGTCCCCACCCCAAAGTATATGTGGATTGTCGTGTCTGGCTATCTCATTGGCTAGGGCATCAAAGAAATCAGGGGAATCTTAATTGGGGCCATATGTGTTAACCACCAGCAGGTCCCTCCTCCGGCCCTTACAGGACGCTATGATGTACCGTCCCTCAGTGTCAACACCCACTGTCTGTATCAGGATGCCCGATGTTGGGTTTACCCAGGTGAGGACCCCCCGTGCATGTGAGGTGACCCCAGCAGCCGCTATATGCCCCGCCAAACCCCTAGTGTGCAGCATAGTGCTCGTCAATGGGAGGTGCGTTTCTTGCACGAGCGCAATATCAATATTGTGGCGCCTGAGATAACATAACACCTTCCTGAGCTTCCTGTGATCATTGAGTCCCCTTACATTCCACGTTAGGACGTGTATCGACGTGGGCCGCCCATCAGCCCGCTCACCACCTACTTCAGCCATAAGGACTCTGCACAGTTTGTAATGTCGTAACCGGATATGTAGGACAGGCCATATTGCAGGCAATCAAGTGTTCGAAGCAGGCACTTTGTGTGTTGTGAGGCAAGATACAACGGAACAAAACAGAACAACCAAAGCTTCTCAGCTCCCCCCTCCCACAGCAGACCATCCCCAACTTGGCCCAGACTGCATGTAGCCCCCCCACCCAAACTCCCCGAACATCCCCCATAGGTCCCAACTGGAACCCGTTGTGCTGATAGCGCTAGGGCAGAGGTCACCAAAATTAAAACAGGCAACATTTGTACTCAAACAGTGACCACTATTTGGCTCCCCGCCTCATCACCCCTTGTTTGTTGTTTAACGGCTCAACAAGTCCAGTGGACTGTATATGGAAAACATCAGTCTCTGCCGGGGCTCGGACCGTCAATCCCCTACCCGCCAGCAACCCCAATTCAATAGGGACGTAGGGAGAACAGTCATATAATGCTCATTAAGCAGTACAAGAATCGGACATAGAGTCCCACAGAAAAGAAAAAATGTGCAACATTGAGTAGGAACATTCTCACCACATCTCGGAGTCTGTGATCGCTCAAGTGGCGCCCGCAGGCCACGCCGTCGGCACTGTCCGCAACATCTGGGAGGGAGACGATGAGCTCCACCATTCAACCGCCACCCAGCAATGTGTCGCCGGCCGTGATCACCCGGGGCTAATCAGGGAGCACTGTGCAGTCATTCTTGTTCTTCCAACCCGCTAGTGGGGTCCTGTTCATCCGATTGTCCCCTGGGGCTGTTCCGTTGTTCTTTCGACCAGGTCTTCAGCGCCTTTTGAAGTTCCTTCGGGTCCGTTAATATGTGGGAATGGCCACGCCGATTTATCCTCAGTTTCGCAGGGTACAACATCGCATAGTCCAGTCCGAGTTCTCGCAGCTGTGGTTTGTACAGTGCAAAATGGCGCCGCTCTTCCTGTACCTTAGCGGTGAAGTCCAGATACAGGGAGATATTTGATCCCTCAAACTGTAGGTGCCCTTTCTCCCTGGCCGTTCGTAGCGCCGCATCCCTGTCTCTATAGTTCAGAAGCTTGGCAATTATGGGCCTAGGGGAGGCTCCTGGGCACGGTCTGGGACCCAGCGTGCGATGTGCTCGCTCCACTATAAACATGTTTGAGAATGTGTCTTCTCCTAGCAAGGTGGTCAGAAGCTTCTCAATAAATAGCTCCATCCTACCCGTTGGAGTCGTCTTCGGAACCCCCGTAATTCGTATGTTGGATCTCCTGGAGCGGGCTTCCAAATCCTCCGATTTGTCCTGGATCACCTGCAGAAGCTTCGCCATGTGCTTGCAGTCCTTATCAAGTTCCATTTGCCCCTCCTCAACTTCTGTGATCCGCCTTTCTGACAAGTCCAGGCGTTCCGCATGTTTATTGACCCTCTCCGACATTCTATCTATGCGATAAGTAAGTGCGTCGATCTTTGTCCCGATCGACGCCATGCTGTCTTGTAGGCCTTTTTCCATGCTGACCAGCAGCTCCTTGATACCAGTGTAGATCGAGCCGTCTTGTGTCGCTGCAGGCTGGCCATTGTCCGGTTCACCAGAGTCCGGGGCCTTATGGCGCCGCTGTGCGAAGGGCAGTTTGGATTGTATCTTGTCGGCTTTCCCCATCTTACTGTGTTGCCGTTCCGCTAGACTGCTCCGCGCTGAACGGCTCCGGGGGAGAGACAGTCTCAGTGGCCTCTTTGGCGCGGCTTCTGCTGGGCCACTTGGGAGCCCCAGCTCGTCCCCCGGTGCAGCGGCCACTCTAGTCAGTTGTGAGAGGCGGTTAGGCCGTCGCAGTGGGGGCACCCCAGAGCAGCCCCGGGCAGCTGCTGTGCAAGTCTATCGAAAAAGGTCACTGCTCGCCTGGTCGGTCGCCCCCTCTATTCCACCGTGCTGGACTCGCCAGTAGGGAGGGGAACTGAAACCGGTCAAATTGGCCTACTGCTCACAGGGTCCAGGCCGCCGCAGTCCCACTATGGCCGCCACAGTATATGCCCCAAGGTCGAAGCACTCCCACCGGCCGAGTCGAATGTAGGGTGGAGCAAGTTGCTGTATCTCTGTGGGAGAGGTAGACTCCTGTAGGCGGGAGCAGCTTTACCCGCAGAGAGTGCATAGGCCCCAACACGTGCCTTTCACCAGCTACGCCGTGTATATGCCCGGCGCGGTCCAGAGTCGCATTCCAGCCCCTGGGGGGACGCGCTCAGCTCTCCGCCAGTGCGGGGGGTTCCCCACAGTCCCTTGTCCGGTCGGGTTGTGCCTCCGATTCGCCGCTTCCTCCCAGCAATGTGCAGGCCCCGGCGCTTAAATCGGGCTGGCCGCCCGCCTGCCGTGTCAAATGGTGGCCTCAATGGCTGATCAGAGCCGCTTCCCGTGTAGGGCACCGCAAATTGTGGCGCCCGGCACTCACCTCTGTGGCTGTCCGCAGACCCGGTCACGTCTGCCGAGTCCGGGTATTCGACCTCCGGCTTCACCGGGCTCAGAGTGCAGCGCGCACCAAACGTCGCGCCACGCACACCGGGGGCAGATCAGCGCAACGTTGCGGCTCAGAGGCCTTCAGACCCGACTTGCAGGATCGCCATTCCGCACCGAAGAGGTGCCGTGCGTCACTCGTTCCGGGTGCCGGAGGTGTCGACGGAGTCCAGGGGCGACGAGGTGTCCTCGCCAGGCAGCAGTCGCCGTTAAAAACTAGGATAATTACAGGATTTTTTGGGTGAATGGGCGGAGCTAAGCTCTCATGCGTCCGCCATCCACTCTGGCAAGCTCCGCCCCCCATTCCAAAATAGTATTTATTATGATATCTTGTGGCAAGACTAAAAACAGAACAGGTGATGCTTGTGGAGTAATTAGTAAAACCCCAGCATCTTAAAAGTCTACAAGTTTCAGACATACTCTAGTGCGCAAGCAGGGTCAAATGGAGTTCATCAGGACAAAGAACCCTAAATCCTATTTAGCATGATCTTGTTGTGTTTGCTTTTTAATAGGCAAGTTTTCCATGTGCTCTAATCAGCCAAAACAGTTCGGCAATTTATACAAACCCACGTTTGGCACGTTCTCATAAAAGGGATGTGTGGATTGAGAGATAAACATCGATTAAACATCATATTGTGTGTTGAATCATCGGTTCATGAGCTCAGTAAACATCCTAAGCTTTGTGACCTTACTGTGAACCCTGCACACGGATGTGATATGAAGAATATACATTAGACATGCGCATGCCCCTGAAAGTGAGAGTCCAAAGATTGAGTCCGTATCATTGTGTTCAATGGTAAGTTATTCATTCCGCTCTGAAAATATGCTCGCATCAAAAAAACATTTCAGTCTTCAAACCAGCTTGTGTGTTCGCCTAGGTTAGGCCACATGGAGTCTCAGGCGCACTATCAGACTGGGACAGAAAATAGGCCCGGGCACCAAAATAAAAGGGCCTTCCATTAGTGAATAACAGAGCTTAAAACGTGGCCCATGGATATAAATTGGGACAGTTTATAAATTGTAAAGACAATCTACATAAGTGTTGTGCAGTGTGTGGAAGACTGCATAGAGCTTGCTGCAGGCAATGGTTGTTTTAATATGAGAGAGATGAACAGTAAAAACAGGCCCACAAACAGCCAAGAAATGGCCCAATCACTGACCTAGGAGACCAGTGCATCGGGCACTGCCCGTAAGGCCAATCCGAGCCCTGAAGTCACGCTCCGCTGGCAGAACAACAAAAGTAGCTGTTTATCAAGTCTAGCGGGATCTCAGCCAGCTCACTCCGTCCAACAGACACAAAGGCTTCCTTCATCAAGAAATGTCACCTGCAAACTCCCTACGTTACCGGCAGTGTGTGACTACGGGGTTCGCGTGGGTCTAAGAGTGCATGTGGCGTAATGGAAGCAGTCAGTGTGAGGCGACGCTTTCAGTCACCCCAACCCAGCCCCACTGCCAAGTAAATGATTGTAACAATCATTGAATATAAACCAAAGTTTATGCCAAAGTTTCGCCATTATTAATCCATATGTTTTTTCTTTTTCATCTTTTATCCACATACATGGTGCCACGCAGTTATACAAGTTTCAAGTGTTCAAGTTGTGCCAATAGACCTCGTTCAAGAACACCATAATAACGCATGATGAGTTTAAAGCGGTGCCCTTTAATCAAACCCAATGCATTTCGGGCAACAAAGGCCCTTCTTCAGGAGTAACTGTAAATAAACAATCAGGCATTCACTTTTATGCACATATAAGACAACTTTCCTTATTAATAATCACAGTTCAACCGCATAATACAAATTTCAGCCCATCTGCCCAATTGACTCTAATCTAAATTTAAACCTAATATGTAGAACATTCTTAGTGATACCCGTCATATGCAAAGCTATGATGTTTAAAAAAAAATTTTATTTATAAAGTCAACCCAATACATCCCACCCGTGACACACCAAAAATTGAAACCCCCACTTGTGGTCTTGAATAAGAGTGCGCCTCCTCTGTTACTAACCGTCTCATTTGTTCCCCATAACCTTTCTTTCACCTCTCTCATTGCCTCTCATTAACTAAGCGCTCAAACACTTCACCCAAATACTCTTTCAAACACATTTACTAACCACTCTCATACATGCGCTCATTCATTTTACCATCCAGCTCCTACACCCATCTGAGGCTTTACTAAACCAGACATCCGTAGGGCCCGATTCACAGAACTAACTTAAGACAAAATCCTAAACTGTACTACTCCTAAACTGAGAAAAACCCTAACTTTTAGACTTTCGATATTCACAAAAGGCATTTAGGAGTCCTAAAGTTAGGACTCCTAACTTCTGTGAATACCGAAATGAGTAAGTGCCTTCTGTGAATACTAAAATGGTAGTAAGTTTAGGATCTTGTCTTAAGTTAGTTCTGTGAATCAGGCCCTTAACCTTCTCATTGTTACTCTCCTGATGCAACCAATTCCTTCCGCTGCTACAACCACAAGTCACTTCTGCTAATACAACCACAAATCCAACGTACCTGCCAACAACCGCGTCCAACTTCCATTTTCAGCCAAACGTTACCTACATCTCTATCCCCTCTCCTTATGTCCAACACCACTCACGCTGTTCCCTCCCCTGTCTTCCGCATTAAACCACCTGATTCAATCATCATTACCGCCCACACGCTCCTGTTCCAGTTCCTCCCACAATCAGCCCTCAATTCAACCTCACCTACTACCTTGACGCCACCTCTAATTCAAAGACTACAGCACCGATAGTGCACTTGATTGACATTACACGATACTCAATTAACGACGAATGCAAAAAACATTTGATAAAAACCTGCATTGTGATTAAACGTTTCATTGTATGTTTATAAAAAAGGATTTAAGTAATTTCAACATCCCTTCACTTTTAAAATAAAATACGTTTCCAAAAGCACAAAATAAAAATGTCTTGATGAACAATTGCAGTAAAATACCAACAAAAACTTGCTTCAAGAACTAGATGATACATGCCATACATGCTGTAAATTCAATTAGTTCCATGCAATTTGTCCATTTTATCTCACCGGGTGCAAACCAACATGTTGGGCAATCGTATAAATTATCAGGAGAGCGGTGAGATTCACACCATGCTTTAAGTATAGTCCACTCTTATCCGGGATCAATAGAAGTGTGCGCCCTGGGGACATGCCCTGCCCTCTCGACACAATGATGTTACATTCAATCAGTCACCCCGACCGTCGCACTGCCAAGTAAATGATTATAACAATCATTGAATATAGATCAGAGTTTATGCCAAAGTTTCGCCATTATGAATCCATATGTTTTAAACAGTGACGGCCGGGGTGACTGAAAGCGTCGCCTCACACTGATTGAATGTAACGTCATCGTGTCTATAGGGCAGGGCATGTCCCCAGGGCTTCTTTTGATCACAGGGATAAGAATGGACTAAAGTTAAAACGTGGTGTGCATCCCACCACTCCTGTTAATGGAAGCAATGGCACAAGTAAGTCTTGGATGCTGGTCTTGAGGTCCAGTGTGTGGAGAGTTGAGTTGTGGACCCTGCTGAGTTGCCCTGCATGGCTCTGTGGACCCTGCTGAGTTGCCCTGCATGGCTCTGTTGGGCTATGCCCGGCCGCCCTGCTTGTCTATGTGGGGCCGTGCTGTGTCAACCTGCATGGCTCGGTGAGCCGTGCTGTGTTTCCCTGCATGGCTCAGTGAGCCGTGCTGTTTTGCCCTGCATGGCTCTGTGAGCCGTGCTGTGTTGCCTTGTCTCTTTTTGTGGTTTACCCAGTTATTGTCCCAGAGTGAACTCAACAGTTGGGAAAGCCCACTGCGATTTCTCCAACTGAGCTGCTATGAGACCCCAGAGCTGGTTCCTCGGTTCTGTGACAGCCCCCGTCTTCGCCCTGGTATGAGACACTGACAGTGATGACAGTATAAGTACAGCCAGGAGGCCGGCCATTTACAGTGTGATCTTGTGCAAGGGGTGCTTCTGGCTTTACCCTTTCAAAAGGCCTGTTCACTAACCCTGGGCAAAGCCAGGGGCATAACACAGGCCCCCGCAGCCCCTGTGATGCGGGGGGCCCCAAGCTCCAGGGGCCCCCCTCAGCACTGCACTCTGGCCGGAGAGCTCCTGATTGAGCCCGGAGGGGGCCCCTCTGCGTACCGTGCAGGGAGGCCCCCTCCATTTTTGTTACACCAGAGGGCAAAGCACTACACTACGCTCACGTAGTTTGCAAAGTTTCCTCTACTTTGCACCACGCGAATTGCACGTAGCACAGTCAAACACGCGTAGCATAGTGCAGCGGTAATTTTTTGCTTGCTCGTGGTCCTCAGCGTCATGTTGGTGACCGCGAGCAAGCAAAATGAAATCCCGGCTAGACATTTTCCTCGTTCGCGATCAGCAACATCAAGTTGCCGATTGCAAGCGTGGAAAATAAACCTCCCGGCAAGATTATCAACGCGGGGAGGCCAGGTTTCTCATTGCGAGTGGTCGCGTATGCTCGCAACCGCTCTGATGAGAAACTACCAGTCCGCGTTGAGAAAGCTGCCGCTTAAGTAAAAATCTCCTTGAGCGCCAGAAAACTACAGCTCGCACTGTGCAAGATGCCGTTTTCAATGATTGCACAGTGCCGGATGCTTGTCCGCACTGTGCAATCATTGAAAACTGCATCTTGCACAGTGCAAACAGGGTACTTCGCGTAGTGCGAAGTGCACTTCTCGTAGCTACGCGTACGGCTACTTCGCAAACCACGCCCAGGGTTACTGTTCACTCTCTGCTACCGGAGTCCTTAGATCCATCATGCTTGGAGGGTGTCTGCACATGCTTGCCTTGGATTGTGGACACATGTGAGACTTGTAACCATTTCTGGCTGGCTAGTGGGAGAGTCCCCTGGACTCCCCGTCTGCATGCTTCCAACCTAGCGCCTTACATGCTGCCCAGTGGTTTGCTGGAGCTGTGGCCCCCTGGAACTGGGATTTCATGATTGCAACTGGTGGGTTTGAGTTACCGGCCCATGAATCTGTTGTACCATTGTACTGTGTCCTCCCATGCACCGCCATCTAGTGGATGCTGTGAGGCTAGGAGGGTCCGACGATGCATTAACTAGGCCTATGGACTACTTCCCCAAGGTATGGGCTCCCAATCACCGGTGCAGGAACCCTGAGTTCACTGCACCAATGATGAGTGTGAACTCCAGGTTACTGCAGCCCCACACAACCCACTGAGCATACCTGCCGATGTGGGCCGGGCTTTCTGGGTTACTAACAGGAAACAGTGGTAATCCAGACTATAGTGTATTAACGAGTTACGCACTGAAGAAACTAAAAACGGAAATGCATGTTCACATGTGTATTTTAAAAAAGTTATTTAAAACCCAGGACCTAGTGTCTACAATATTGCTTGGTAACATCACGGAAGATAAGAATGAAAAGCAGCTAAGCAATCTCGTGATCAGTGAAAACAACCGGGGAAACATTCAAACATTCTACATGTGTAGCCCTTCGCCACACTCACTGTGCTATCTCTAGGCACTACGCTAGTTCTAGCAGATGAATACATACAATGCTTATTTCTTGAGGTTCAGAGGTGGCTCGCATACCTGGGACAACAGGATTTGTAGTCTATTTCCAATAGCTGCCAGACATTATGAGCACAAAGGCAAAGGGCAAGAGATTGTGTCTGTGCGAGAACACAACCCCGGCACCAGTCAGTGAAGGTGACATGCTTGGCAGAGCCTCGGGCGTCTTGTTGGAGACTTCTTCAGTTGAGGTGGAATATGGTGCTGTGTCCATCTTGATCTGCGTCCTGGGGGAAGAGCCTCTCTCACTGGGTGATCTGTCCATGCAGTTTACACTGTTTTGGCCACTGACCTTTGGGAATTTCCACCCTTCACGGGGGACTTTCCACTCTACTTGGAGGACTTTCTACTTAGTTCAAGACATAACAAGAGCACATCAATTCCGACCACTTATTTCCGTTGTACATGCACTATCTGACCTTGAGACACAGATAACAGAGAACCTGCCTTAGAACCTGTCTCAGACTTGAACATTTGTCAATGTCATCGTCTGGATGATTCAACACTTTGACGAGTTCCTTAACCCCTTGGCTGCGGGGGTAATACCACACCCGTTTGTGATGAATGCTCAGCACAGCGGGGGAATTAGCCCCGCGTGCGAGCGTTCGGAACGTTATGAAGAGGTGAGTTCGTCATGAGCATGGGAGGGGTTAAAAGATAATGACATGCAGTATCTGTGCCTCAATGCAGACAGACCAACTAAAATGAAAACTGCAGCTAAAATGGAGCTTGCGCTGAATGTGTTTAAGGACCTAAATCTAATATAAAGAAGCCGAAAGGCAAGTGATTAAAATAAATGAAATAATGGAATTATGAAGGGGAATGGCCATAGTGTGTACAACATCTCTGGAATAAGTTCTAAATTAAGTCAAGCACTGGATGTGTCATAACTTTACAAGACATTTACAGAACAGAAGCACATCTTAGAACGTGCATTTGATGGAACAGCAGTTCATCACGTGTTGCATAATCAATAATACATGTTTGTAACCTGAAAGGAAAGGGCTCTTGGCACTAAAGACACAAGCTATACCACACCCAGTGGACTACGTGCAGACATTCAGCCCTGGGCATTCTCACTGCACCTCTAAATAATGTTGTTATTTCCCAGCCCTGGGTGGGCACCATGTTCTTTGGGCGGGGTCTGCTGGCCTTTCAGAGGGTCAAGAAGACTTTTGTGTAGGGGTGGGTGGAATGTTCCATTCTGTCTGTGGAATTGGCAGAATTTTGGTCACTCCACCTCACTCTTTACTAGGGAGTTCAGGTCAAATTCTGCCAATCGCTGTGCGGCAGAATTTTTCTCCCGCAGTGCTCTGGAATATGCAAGCTGGAGAGTGTGAGTGAGATTTGGCGCCCCCTTGCACAATTTTCTCCCTCAGGCGGTTGTCGGCATTCGCAAGCGGTCAGAGGAGGGCCATTGAGTGGATTTGCTGCAGCTCGAGTACATTTTCTACATTCAGCGACAGCAAAAACAACTCAAACGGCCGCGCACTCTGGCGCTATGCACGGTGCCGTTCGCACTGATTTTCAGCTCTGCTTGCGATACCAGCAATAAATTGCAGTGCAGACAGAATGAGCCGCCTCTTTTCCGCCTGTTGGTGGAATTACATGAAATCTCACAGCCTTTGTCTGTAAGTCTGTAGAATTCTGTGAAGTGAAACTTTGCAAGTTCCACCCACCACTAGTTTGGTGGCAGGTGCCCTGAAATACCATTTATAACACAATACCAATAGCCAAGGCCGAAATCATTAAAGTGTAAAAACTTCAAAGTGTACCAGCGTGAACTCGTGCACGTTGAAGGGTGCACGGAGAGGCCGCTTCTATTCATGCAATCGTCTTGCAAGGATCATTAACCAATAGCTGATCTGTGCATGGATCTGGGCTGTGTGAACACATTCCTTTGGATCACATTGACAAAACGTAGCTTCGTGACCTTGGTTGGTAGACCGTAGAGCTGAGGAGCTTTAATAGTGTTTGGTATTGTATCTCAGACCAGGAAGGATCGGAACAGCTTCGGCTTTCTCTGCTGGCCATTGTTTTATGGGTAGTGTATTCTTCTTATGTGTATTGATGTGCTTTTCTTATATTTAGTGAGGCATGGATTGGACGACCAGTCATGAAGTGGAATTTGAGTGTCTGACCCTACATCACTGTAGGAGAGTAGGGTCTGCTTCCTATGGTCACCCCAACTTTTTGCTGTGGTTTTCTGGTTTTTCGACTTTAGACTGGCTGTGGCCCTGCTAATCAGACCCACAGCCCAGCTGTTCTCTCTATAAATTGATACCATGTACTTTAGGTACATACCAGATTGGGTATTGGGTCACCTTTGTGAGCCCCTGTATAGTGTACCATAGGTACCCAGGGCATAGGTGCATCCAAGGCCTACCAGGGGCTGCAGCATGTAATATGCCGCCCCTGGCTGGCCCTCCAAACTGACACCACAGGCTGATCACTCAGCTTGGGTAAGGTGGTGTAATCACCCCTTAGTTAGATATAGTATATCTATATCTACCTTATATATAGACACATATGCACATATGAGTCACTCCTATGGTAGGCCTTGACAATCCTGAAGGCAGAGCGCTTGGTTTTGTGTGAGAGGGTGCCCTATCATGAGCTGAGCCCCTCTACAGCTTTCAGAACCATCTCCTTATAGCTGTTCTATGATATAGCCATACCATATTCTCTTAAGTGCATTATAATCCTCGCAGTTAATGCTAACTTTGGTTTGGCTTTATCAAAACATGTTGTGTAAGGTGTCAAACACTTTGGAATACTACCCCACCCCCACCAGTCCTGGCGGCGGGGGTAGCATTCCATCTTTCTAGAGGGAGAAGACATGTAGTTACTGGTTTACCCAGGTTAAAGTAAAACAGAGCCTCAGCATCACAAAATGGATGCTGCTGCCACAGACACGAGTCTGACCTCTTGCTACTGGATGAAACTGCGGCAGGGGAGGCCTGGACAATAGGTTTCCTGTCCAGGGAGGTGCCAGCACCTCCCCAGACAGCCTCAAATGTATTGGGGCAGGGAGGCTGCATTGACAAATGCTTTTCCAGACTCTGCCCGGGGCACACAAGGTGCTCCATGCATAGCCCAGTTCGAATAAGTTGCTGGGGCACTCTAGCCCCGCTCTGGCGTGAAACTGGACAAAGGGAAAAGGGTGTAACCACCCCTTCTCAAGTCCACCCATAAGAGGGACCTGGCAGGTAATCCAGCCCTTTTTCTTAGTATAAGTATAGGAGCTGTGTCCCCAGGACTTTAGATTATCCTGGAACAAAACTTTGATACAGAACTCTTGGACCTTCGAAGTTCTATTCTGACTAGATGACTGAAGACATCTCCCTTGTGTTCAAGGAGTGACCACCCTGTGCAAACAGGCACCACCAGTAACTTGCAGGTCTGCTTTGTCGAGGCTCCTGCTGGAACCCGAAGACTCAGCGACACAGGAACTGGACTTCCAGACTTCTCTGACTCCGACCCACATTCCCAGCAAAGCTGAGACCCGTGGCGGACACGAGAGAAGTGGGACCGAGCACCCTGGACATCCTGCATTTTGCTAACTGCTCAACTCCCAAGGTACCCTTGCAGTTATGCATTGGGGTATGAGAAGCCCCAGACCCGAGCGCCATTTGCACTGAAGCTCAGCCCTTCACACTCCACGAGTGCTGAGTGGAGCCTGGTCTTGCATTTCAGCTTGATGTGTCTTCACGGTTGCTAGCCCATTGGCTAGTGAGCCCTCTGAAGACTTTCTTTGAAACTACACTGCTTTCCTGGTTGCTCCAGGCTTTCTCCAGCTTCCCTGCAAAGGAGAAGCACCCCAGACCCTGCTGGTCTGACTCGAAGCCAATCTTCACTTCCTGCGTGGATTGCGTTTGTCAAGGCTTGTTGGGTCCAATCTGGATACCAACACAGCAGTCAACTAGATCTTTTGTAGGACAGGTCGAATCTAGATCCAGGTTGTCGTCGACACCTCCTGGTCCTCGTGGCTGCAGAGACAAGCTTCACCTCTTCACCTGAGATCAACACAACATCGCCTGGTTCCTTCCTGGTTCCTTCCTAGTCACTGGCTAGTGACCCAGACTCTGTCCCCTCTGCTTTCAGGTTCTTCAGATCTTTGACCCACCCTTGGATCCACCCAGACACTTTTCCTCTGGTCGCCTGCAGCACTTCTTTGCAGATCTCCATAGAAAATATCGACGAAACCCAACACCGAAAGGCACCTATGCATCCGGCTTCCCTGGGTGAGGTAACACGAGTACTCAGGTGCTCCCGTGGGTCTTGACTCTCGAAGTGTCCTAGTCTAAAGGGGTTTTGTCGTAGTCCATCTGGAAGTGCCCTTAAACAGTAACTTTGTAACTTTTACGTTTCCCATTATAAGTCAATGGTAACTCGCGACTGTGTATAGACACTGCACGCGTCTCCTGTGGGTCTCCTACTTCCTAACCTTTGGTTGTTTTGTGTAGCTCCAACGATTCCCTAGGCCCTAGGCCTACTAACTATTTCTGTTGGGGTTTTTATACCACTGTTTTAGTATATGGTTTGGGGGGCCCCTAGGGCAAAATTGTATTTGTGCAACTTATTGTATGCTAATTAAGTAACTTGTGATGTATTTTTCCCTCTGACCTCATAAAGAGTGCAGAGGGGTTGTGTTTAGAATAAATACATATATATTTGATATATACCTTGTGTGGTGTCCTTTCATTTGGTACTGAAGGGATTATAATTGGTAAAACAAACAGCTTCACATGCTCTTTGGAGTTTAGCCTAAGACTGCTGGTCCATGCTACCACTAGGATAGCTTTCTATAAGGTTGACTTTACATCCACCATCAATAAGGGTCGTTTGGACTGATACAGGGTGCCCACTAGAACTAGTGACATCATGTGCCAGGCTAACTTCTCACAATCACCTCTCTGGACAGGCCCCGGGCTGCTCTGTCTCACTGCCCTGAGAGAGTCCAGTGCTAACGGGTACTCGGGTCCAGTAGTGTGAGCGACCAGTGGCAAAGCGCTCCGACTGACACAGTTGTTCCCAGTCCTGAGTCCCCTGGAAACAAGCATTTGCAATGCAATAGGTCTCGCATTATTTAAATTTGAGCTATTAGCATTGTAAATGGCAATTGTTTTTTGCTTTGTGCTATAGTTATTTTTTTACATAAAAAGCTACATATAAAATATGTTTTATTAAAGTTATTTATGCAGTATCTAAATTTTGTTTGCATAAAAGAGTATAATAATATCTTAGTAAAAAAGTCAAATATTTTAATGGAAATTCACCAAATGTTCATTTATGTGTTGGTTTTGAAAATAGCTAAATTAATAGCTTTGTCATTTACAATGCCAATAGTTATAACTTTTGCAAATGTGACACCTATAGCATTTGTAATGCAACATTTGTATTTACGTGACTTAGATGTATTGATATTACAAATAACAATGGCTTTTAATTTTTTTTAATACTTAATAAAAGTGATTGTAATTTATAATGGCAATAGCTTAAACTTTTGTAAATAACTTTTGTGAAGATTATGTTCAGTGTATTTTATTGTAACGAAATCCAAGAACAGAAGTGAAATATTAACATATTTTTGTGACATTTGTAATAAAGCTTGAAACATTGAGAGAACATATTTGTGCTGTGGTGGTGCTGAGTGATGAGGTGGTGGTGCTGAATGGGGCTGTGGTGATGCTGAGTGATGCTGTGGTGGTGCTGAGTGATGCTGTGGTGGTGCTGTGGTGGTGCTGTGGTGGTGCTGAGTGATGCTGTGGTGGTGCTGAGTGGTGCTGTGGTGGTTCTGAGTGATGCTGTGGTGGTTCTGAGTGATAATGTGGTGGTGCTGAGTGACTGTACTCACTGTCACTCTGCACTCACTGTCACTCTGCACTCACTGTCACTCTGCACTCACTGTCACTCTGCACTCACTGTTACTCTGCACGCACTCTGCACTCACTGTCACTCTGCACAGACTCTGCACTCACTGTCACTCTGCACGCACTCTGCACTCACTGTCACTCTGCACTCACTGTCACTCTGCACTCACTGTCACTCTGCACTCACTGTCACTCTGCACTCACTGTCACTCTGCACTCACTGTCACTCTGCACTCACTCTGCACTCACTGTCACTCTGCACTCACTGTCACTCTGCACTCACTGTCACTCTGCACGCACTCTGCACTCACTGTCACTCTGCACTCACTGTCACTCTGCACTCACTGTCACTCTGCACGCACTCTGCACTCACTGTCACTCTGCACGCACTCTGCACTCACTGTTTCTGCACTCACTGTCACTCTGCACTCACTGTCACTCTGCACTCACTGTCACTCTGCACTCACTGTCACTCTGCATTCACTCTGCACTCACTGTCACTCTGCACTCACTGTCCCTCTGCACTCACTGTCACTCTGCACTCACTGTCACTCTGCACTCACTGTCACTGTCACTCTGCACTCACTGTCACTCTGCACTCACTCTGCACTCACTGTCACTCTGCACGCACTGTCACTCTGCACGCACTGTCACTCTGCACGCACTGTCACTCTGCACGCACTCTGCACTCACTGTCACTCTGCACGCACTCTGCACTCACTGTCACTCTGCACTCACTGTCACTCTGCACTCACATTTCTATTATGATATAATGCGATTTTAAGTGATATAGTGCCGGCTCATACTATCGATTCAGTATATTATAAAGCGATGAATACAACACTTTAGAATATTTCCGTTCCCCACGTGGCATGCCAAAAGCCTGGCATTTCTTGTCCACATCGATGCCGTGGCTGTCACAGCCTTCTGGGAAGCCGAACCTTTTGTTTCCCCGCCACAGAATGAGATCTGCATATTCAGTGGAATGCAGTCACATCACAGTTGCTGTTTTGGGGTGAGACGTGTTGCCAAACAGCTGCTGCTTTGTCTTGCTGTCCCAGAGGTCCCACGGGAGCGGGCCATTTTTCGGGTTGTGTTTTTTGGACACGCATGGGATACGCTGTGTAAAGGACGGATCTGAGGAGCGGCACATACACACGCAAAAATAAACAACATGGAGTGTAGAGGGTTTGGGAGTAGAGTGAGGGTGCAGTGTGTGTAAGGTTACGGTGTGTGAGAGTGCGGTGTGTGAGGGTACGGTGTGTGAGGGTGCGGTGTGTGAGGGTGCAGTGTGGCTACAGACATGCCATCCCTAGAAACAATTTTGGGAGCACAAGTTTCATTTTAACGTAATTCGAGGAAAATGCGAAACCCACTTCTGAATAATCACACGGAAACTGGTGAGTGCTACTTAAGAAAGGGTTTCTCAATATCATGCCCACTGCAGCTGCTCTTTCTGCGCGCCGGACCACGCGCACTATCAAATAATGATAAAGAATCGGACCTGCTCTGAATATATGACGTGCTGCGCTAGGCACACTCGCTACCAGCAAGAGTGAAACAGTGAGAAGTATACACACATCTGCAAAACAAAGAGTCTGTCCAAGATCTGCGAAAGGCAACGTTGACAATTAACGAGGTAAAATAATGCAGCCATAAGCAGAGGGGAGGGAGGCCCCCAGCAGCTCCCCTCGCTGGCTGCTGAATCCGCGGCTTTTGGGTATCAAGCACCGATCCCATAATTCAATCAGAGGCCTCTACGTGCAGGCAGCCTTAATGTGCACAGACACCACACCTGTGTCAGAGGCAGGCTCGCGCCTTTCATCACAGCCTCCCAGTTAGCCTCTGCTGCCTGCGGGCGCTGCCTGCTGCTGCACACCAGTCCGGGTGCCTGGCGCGGGACCCCGGTCATGTGAGCACTAGACCTTTCCGCGCTAACTTTGTTACAGGCAGGTTCATATGCATGCGCGTCTGCAGAGGGGGCTCTGCGTGTCGTGTCCGCTCCCTACCCCCAGGCCCGGCCGCCCCCATCCCCGCTTGTCAGTGGAGGGCATTCAATGCTAGTGCGCACAACACACCCGTAAAATGTGTACATGTTTGTTTGTGTGGGCCCAGTAGTGTAAGAGTCATACATGCGCCTGCCTTTAGATGTACGAATGCGTGTAGTGGTTATTCACCAGACATGCCGAAAACCGCACGCAGCAAAAAAATTAGATATAATGCATGTAGGAATATGTTGCGGCTATCATAGAGATAAAAGCATGTGCGGCCTTGTCCTACATGTAATGGGGTTAGTGTTTTATGAGATGATGTCTTTTTGGACATGAAATGGTTTATTTTGAATGAGGGCGCTCGATTCTTACAGCAGGCACAATGCCATGACTGCACCACCTTTCTGTGAAGCAGCTGTTCTTCAGGAGCGTCTTGTCTTCGGGGGAGGCCTTCTTTGGGTCATTGTTTTAAAAGTGCAGCAAGCACGTGATCTACAGTGATGTTGCGCAAATGACCGAGATGCGGTGGGGCAAAAGTATGCTTCAACTCAGGCAGACACACATTTAAAAGCAGAAAGAACCTGACCCAGAGCGTTGAGGGATGTCGCAGAGGAAATAACACCACGTACAGTGAGCACCGACTATCACGATCGACGAAGACACGCCCCCCTGCAAGGAAACATCATTATTTTGACTTATGAAACCCAACACATTAAGAAGGCATCAGACCGAAGAGAAAACTGCGGTTTTGCCAAGAGACCTGGCTTAGATTTCGCTTCGCTCGCTGCACCTTCCGGTAATATAAAATATTGGCATTCGCCCCAGAGAACAGGACGTGCTGTGACAAACACAGGGAAACGCCTGGCATGAGAGCAGGCTTCCGCAAAGTCAGAAGGGATCTCATGAGTGCCAGTGTCAGGCCCGCGTTGCATCCTCAAATTAAAGGTCCGCAATGAGAAAATAAGCAAACTCACCGCCACAGCCCGGCTTCAACAGGAAGCCAGGCAACCTTTGTTGGGACGGGGGCGGGGCCGGACAAAAACAGGAAGCAGGCGCTCCTGTGCCCGCCGGAGGATTGCCGTGTTAGCTAGCGGGCTCCCGTGCTCGTGGAGAGCCCCGCGGCCCCCGCCTGTCAACCGGAATGACCCGCTGGCTGCCGAGGGACACGCAAGAAGAACCTGGTGAGTGGGGTGTGAGGGGGATGTGTGCGCGCGCGCGTGTGTCTCTGGTGAGGTGGGGGGGGGAGCGTGTATGTATGCAGTGTGTGCGTGCGCGCGTGTGTGTATGGGGGGGCGGGGGGGGGATTGTCTGTGCGTGTACTCTCGTGTGTGAGCGGCGGCGGGGGGGCTGGGGAGGTGTAGTGTGTGTCTGTATGTGTGCGCTCGTGTCTGCCTGCGTGTGCATGTGTTGTGAACAGCCTGCTCTCTGTGTGTGTGTTAGTGGCGGTGGCGGTGGCGGCGGCGGGGGGGGGGGGGGGGGGGAGAGTAGGTATGGCTGTGATCTATTTATTTCGTGTTCGTGAGAATGCCCATAATAAAACCGAACAGTGGAAACAAACACGCGGCGGCGGGGGGCGGGGGGGGGGGGGGGGGGGAGAGGGAGGAGGTGTGGCTGTGATCTATTCATTTCGTGTTCGTGAGAATGCCCATAGTAAAACCGAACAGTGGAAACAAACACGCGGCAGCGCCGGGGGGGGGGGGGGGGGCCTTGGGGGGTGGAGGTGTGGCTGTGATCTATTTATTTCGTGTTCGTTAGAATGCCCATAGTAAAACCGAACAGTGGAAACAAACATGCGGCCGGGTCTAAGACAGGAAACGAAAGTGAAGGCATGCCCACACAAAGAAAGAAACATTGTAACATTGTAAAAGAAACTGAAGGCAAAAAGCTCGTGCACGCAGCTCAATCCAGCCAAGGATAAGCTCGTCACAGTTTCTTGTCCCTCATTCCCCCGTGTCAGGCAGCTTTAAGTCTCCAGCCTGGACGCATCCTTCGGATGCGATTTCCAGGCGAGACCTAAAAAGGATCTCACATGAAGCATAGAACTATTTAGCTTACACAGTAAGAAAAAGCATTTGGAGTAGCCTGAGCGGTGTGTGGCCTCAGTTGTGTCAGTGAAGCAGTAACACATTCTCGCCGCGAGTGTTACTCTATATTTACAAGACCACAGCAGAGTGTTGCCTCCCACTGTTACTGCAGCGATCAGTGGGGGTACAAGATGTGATGGTGCACGCCGTGTCAATGGACTGGCCTTCTTTTGTGATGGTTTCAGGTCCAGGAGCAGAGGGAGGTGATAGAAAGTTCTCCACCTCCCCTGGTGTCTTTTACTGTTGGCGCAATATCTCTCAACGAACACTGGAGGGCAGCCTTTACCTGTCTGAATTTGATGCCAACAAAAGTATTTTCCTTTTTGCTGATGAAACTCTGGCGTTTGCTGCAGCTCCACTGAGGTGTTCCCCCTGGGCCCCTCGGCTTGAGGGCCCCTGCCCTGTTGTTAGCTCACATCCACGCACAGCTCGAGGGTGGCAATGCCTACTTTAGCCTGGCCTCTCTGCTGACCAGGGGGGGCTCAGGAGGGACGAGAGTCAGAGGTATCTCTGGGAGTGGCTCTGCTGTACCGAGGCTCCTCACCTCTTCCTTTCCGGCCTCAAAGCACTATGGGGAGACAGCTCAGTCTTTGTCTGTTGTCAGATGATTGTGAGTTCACTAGTGCAAGGAGGCCTTCCTGTGGTGCCCAAGGAGAACCACATGGCAGAAACCCTATGAACCTGAGAGGAAAGAGCCAGGCGCCAACGACTAACCTGGACAGCGTTCAGAACCTACAAAATGGACAGCGTTGCACCTTATGCTAAAAAAAGAGACTAACAGCCACATGCATCAAGTGATTTAGGAATCGCAAACGGTGCGAATCGCAAAAATCGGCCGTTTGCGATTCCAAAATCACTATTTGGGATGTATCTATCCAAAACTACAAGAAATCGCAATGTTTGCGATTTCAGAAAATGCGATTCCTTAAATGCAATGCATGACACCCAAAAAGAATTGCGAAATCGCAATTAGGAGGAAAAAATACCATGAGGTTGGACCTCATGGTAATTTGCGAATTATCTAAAAAATGCAATTTTGTGCATTTTTAGGTCGAGCTGACGTTAGCATTCATGCGAAGCATGAATGCTGTCAGCTCGACAACTTATGCTGCCCGTATTTAGGAGACTGGACAGCAATCAGACGCGCGCTTTCACTCTGTCAGATTTCACCTCGGGAGCGAGCTTTCTAAGCTGCGCTTGCGCAGACTAACTCGCTTCCCTAACTCGCTTCCCTCGCACGCATTAATGGCACAGATACAGCCATCCCCCACCCCTCTGCACGCACGCGCACACATACACACGCTGCCGCCCCCTCGCCCCACCCACACACACACACATACACGCAGACAGGCACAACACACGCAGGCACATAAAAGCGGCGCACCCCCCTCCCCCCTTCCCCGTCTTACAAACCACAGTCACGCATGCGCACAAACCCAGCCACACACACTGCATACACACACTGCATACACACACGCAGACCCACGCGCACACACGCAGACCCACGCGCACACACACAGACACATTCGAACAGACACACACGCGTACACCCCCCTCCCCCCTCCCCCCTCCCCCCTCCCACTCACCGGGCTCTTTCGGCGTGTCTCCTCTGCAGCGCTGGTCGGAGTCGGCCGGCTTCACTGCTTCCTCGGCGGCGGAGGGCGGAACTTCCTGCTGGATTGCAGGCCCCGCCACCGGGCTCTTTCGGCGTGTCTCCTCTGCAGCGCTGGTCGGAGTCGGCCGGCTTCACTGCTTCCTCGGCGGCGGAGGGCGGAACTTCCTGCTGGATTGCAGGCCCCGCCCCCGTCTGGGCCAAAAGTGCCTGACTTCCGGTTTTCACGGAGCAGGGCTGCGGCGGTGATTTCTTTCTTCTTACAATAAGCAAAAATCTCGCGAAATATGTTTGCACTTGGAACTGTAAAGTGGGTGCGTCATGATCTTGAAAGCAGAGGCTGGGCAAGTATATCTTTTTTACTTCTCTGAGCAAGTTTAGACATCTGCGTAACTGCGAGTGTTGCATGCAGATAAGATGATGAAATGAAAGGCAGGGAAGCCACCCCGAAGTTCATCAGTAAGGGTGTGGTGTCACGGCAGTCTGTTAAAAACAAGGCGAAGGAAGTTTATTCTGCAAATATAATCCACCTTTATGTGGTTAGTAGAGGGGGGAGGTGGGTACAATGATTATTTCAGTTATCAGAAGTCTGGCTTGGTAAAATTCACATGGAAACGTATTGGAGGTTGACAGGCACGAAAAGATTCCATTGCTATCGCATGCTAACGTAGCCCACTACAACGGCTCTTTGCATCGTCCCGAGGCCTTCCATCATCCATAGGACCTGTACATGCATCCCCCAGACCCTTCCACGTCTCAAGCTTGTATGTGTTCCTTTTTGTGCAGGACTTGAATCGCCATTAGATCTGTACATGCATCGTCCAGATGTGTCCACATGTGGGCATCTGTTCCTTTTGCAGACCGTGTGCCATCCATAGGGACCTGTACATGCATCCCTCTGACCTGTCCACACGTAAAGCGTGCATGCTATTTCTGCAGGCCTTGCGTCATCAATAGACCTGTACATGCATCGTTCAGATCTGCCCACGTGGCAGTGTGTTCCTAATGCAGACCTATACCATCAATAGGACGTGTACATGCATCCTCCAGATCTGTCCACATGTGGGCGTGTGCTCCTAATGCAGATCGTGTATCATCAACAGGACGTGTACATGCATCCTCCAGATCTGTCCACATGTGGGCGTGTACGTGTCCCTTCTGCAGACTTTTTATCAACAATAGGGCTGGTATATCCATACCACAGAGCTGTCCACACGTGGCCTTCCTCGCAGACGATATCTCATCCAGAGGACCTGTACATGCATCCTACAGATCTGCTACATACTTTTCCTGTAGACAATTTATTAGCAACGTTTCATAAACCGGACCCATACATACATCGTCCAGATCTGTCCACACGTGGGAGCGTGTTCTGTACATCATGTGACATCAATGTTTTTTTATAGTTAAAACTATTGGCATTGTAAATGACAAAGCTATTAATTTTGGTATTTTCAAAACCAACAGATAAATATAAAATTTGCCATTTACAATACCAACAGCTCAAACTTTCCTAATGCGAGACCTATTGCATTGCAAATGCTTGTTTTAACTGTCATGTTGTGCACACAGATGCCCTTAGGGCATGTGTGTGCACAGCATATGTGCATAGATTGATATCAGGGGTGAAACAGGGTGTCCTTCGGACGCCCTTGCACCCTTGAAATAGCAATCTCAATTTGCGATTAGCTAATTGCGAATCGCAAATTGAGATTGTCTTCCCATTCATTCCTATGGGCCTTTTGGCCCATAGGAATCAATGGGAAGGGATTCCTTAATTGCGATTCGCAAATTGTGAATCGCAATTAAGGAAAAATAAGGAATCGCTAATAAAATTGCGATTTTTTGATGCTTTGCCGTTTGATATTCCATAATTGCGATTCCTTATTTTTCGCAATTAAGGAATCGCAAATTGCAACAATGATGCCTGCACCTGTAAGGGGCATATTTGCAAGGCCCTATCGCCACCACAAAGGCACTTTTAGGGGCATATTTACGACAGATTGGAGAAGCTTAGCATTAAGCAAACAATGCTATGGCACACTTCTCCATTCTGAACATGCAGGGAGGCACCGTATTCACAAGAATGCAGCGCACCCCTGCGTTTCCCCAGCGCTGGCACTGAGTTCAGCTGCCTAGCGCCAACGCATGGTGCAAGGGTGCCTGCGTTGGGTGATTGTTTATTTGCTGGAAGGTCTCCCATTCATGGTGTGTTGAACACAGAAGTTGCAAAACACTTTATTTTTATTGTTTATGCACAGGAAGGGACACCTTCCTGACCATAAACTATCAATGGCGTTGTGCTGTTTCTATATGTTCTGAGCAAGGCAACACACACGGAAACAGCAAAAACGAGGAGAAATAAAGCATTTCTCCTTCTTTGCCTGTTTAAGACCAGTTTTACCTTAGTGTTTGTTTTGGTGTTGCCTCCTATTAACACTGCCCTTGTAAATAGGGGGCTGCGTCAAAATCAATGGGTGCTACGGCAGAACGCCACCCACAACACACATTGCCCGCCCCTTTCACTCTACGTGTATCGTGAAAGGGGGCCTTAAAAACAAGGTGGCGTTAATCCACGTTAAGTGGCTTAACGCTGCCTTGTGAATAACGCAATGCCCCTATCGCCATCAAAATGTCACTAAAAGTGACGTTCCTGTGGTGATAGGGACTTGTAAATATGCCCCTGAATACAAAACCATTGCAAAGACCTCACGCACATATAGTTGAAGGAGTACAGAGACAGAGCACGCACAGAAGCCAGACTACATCTAAGAAACAACAGAATGGGCTATATTTTAGGGTCGGATACTTTGCTTCATAGCAGCCAGGTTTCTCCAGTTCAAAGACACTAAGCAATCAGTCAGTTTAACTCCTATCACGCGGGGCTAAATCCCCTGCGGTGCAGGGGGGAGGTGGGTTGCTCGCGGTACCGCGGTGCTTGTGACAAGCTGAGCTCGTCATGACTCCGCCCACTCAATGGAACGCCCCGCACAGGAGGGGAATTAGTCCGGCGTGAGTGTTCCGCGGCGGTCATGACGAGCTCAGCTCGTCATGAGCACAGCTCCACTGTGCCTCATGACGAGCTCAGCTCGTCATGAGACTGGAACGTGTTAACTAACAGGAGGCAGACCACCAGCGGGAGCCCCGGCTCCTGGCTCTTAGGTGCCTATGCACTGATGAGATGACGCCACTCTACAGGACGCCCTCTCCTCGCTGTCTCACTGCCAGTGCATATAAGGCTCCTGCTGTATGTAGAGAACACTTGCTATACACTACTTATGCTGTGTGCAGGGCTGGACTGGGAACCCAAACCGGCCCCGGCAAAGTGCTCGGCCGGCCCCCCTGGGGAGGTTGGTGGTACGACCGAGCTCTTTGCCGGACCGGTTTTCGGACGATTTTGTTACAGGGCCGATTTTGCAGCTATGCTGCATAATCGTCCCTGTAACAAAAACGGCCCCCAGAGGCCCAAAACCGGCCCCCACCATAGCGGCGCACCGGGGAATTGCCCGGTGCCCGCAACGGCCAGTCCTGCCCTGGCTGTGTGTGAAGGAAGGTACCGTTACCACTGCCTATGCTGGCCTTACTCTTGCCTATGCCGCATGTGAAGGAGGCGTTCCATATGCCATTAATGATGTGTTTATGCTGAGTGTGGCGGAAAGTTGACTGAGTTACTGCTTACGGTGTGTGGAGGAACAGCACCTTAACACTCCTTATGCTGTGTGTGAAAAGCTTTTCTTACTACTGTCTATGTTGTGTGAAGGAAGCTTGCGCAACTGTTCCTATGCTGAGTGTGGAGAAGGCGTACACTCTACTGCTTATGCCTTGTGTGAAGGAAGCTCTCCCTGCTGACACTTCTGCGCATGTGTGAAGGTGGGCTTACTCACTGCTGCCTATGCTTAGTGTAGAGAATAGAGAAGCGTTTGGCCGTCTGTCCGTTGTCCGTGAAGGATTCTCTAACGGACGCCATTTGTCCGTCATTTTAACCGGGCGCCGGTCTCATCTCCCTAAAGCCGGCACAGCTTGCACCCACCTCTTTTCTTCACTCCGATGCTGCACCAAAGCTCCTCAGATGCCCCGCAGCATTGGAGAGGCACAGCGGGATGGCTACCCTCACACCTCCAGCCCTTGATGAGCTGTTAAGAGGTGCTTGAAGGTGACTGAGAGGGAGGGGCTGCAGGTTCAGGAGCAGGGGCATCTATTCACATGCAAACAGCCCTGAATGTGTCATGTCTCTGCTATTTAGAGGGGGGCTCACACATTCCATTTCTACCCAGGGCCCCAAACATCCGAGACTCGGCCAGATTACACCCCAGATTACACCCGCAGCACGTGGTTCTCTTCACAGAGCTTAATTACTGTCACTAAATTGTAAACAAACCTCGGTTCTTCAAACATGCAGTCTATAATGTAATAAAATAAAGAAATGGCACAATCGCACCCACACTGATTAACAAAGTATGGAGGACAATCAGTTCAATCAGTTCTCTTAAGAGTATCTCCTGTAAGTACACTACATCACAGTGGGGGGTGGCATTTTGTGTAGAAGGGTAGCTGAATGATGGATGAGGGGAAAGATGGATGAGGGGAAGGATGGATGGATGGAGGGGAAGGATGGATGGATGAGGGGAAGGATAGAGGATGTACAAAATGAAAAATGGATGAGTGGAAGGAAGGATGGATGAGTGGAAGGAAGGATGGATGGATGAGGGGAAGGAAGGATGGATGGATGTACGAAATGAAGGATGGATGAGGGGAAGGATGGATGGATGAGGGGAACGATGGATGAGGGGATGGATGGAGGGGAACGATAGATGGATGGGTGGGTGAAAGGATGGAAGGATGATGAGGGGAAGGATGGATGGATGATGAAGGGGAGGATGGATGGATGATGAGGGGAAGGATGGAGGATGTACGAAATGAAGGATGGATGAGGGGAAGGATGGATGGATGAGGGGAAGGAAGGATGGATGGATGAGGGGAAGGAAGGATGGATGGATGTACGAAATGAAGGATGGATGAGGGGAAGGATGGATGGATGAGGGGAAGGAAGGATGGATGGATGAGGGGAAGGATGGATGAGGGGATGGATGGAGGGGAACGATGGATGGATGGGTGGGTGAAAGGATGGAAGGATGATGAGGGGAAGGATGGATGGATGATGAAGGGGAGGATGGATGGATGATGAGGGGAAGGATGGATGGATGGAGGGGAAGGATGGAGGATGTACGAAATGAAGGATGGATGAGGGGAAGGATGGATGGATGAGGGGAAGGAAGGATGGATGAATGGATGGATGGATGGATGGATGGATGGATGGATGGATGGATGGATGGATGGATGGATGGATGGATGGATGGATGGATGAGGGGAAGGAAGGATGAATGGATGGATGGATGGATCGATGGATGGATGGATGGATGGATGGATGGATGGATGGATGGATGGATGATGAGGGGGTGGGTGAAAGGGTGGATGATGAGGGGAAGGATGGATGGATGATGAGGGGAAGGATGGTTGGATGATGAGGATATGGATGGATGGATGATGAGGGGGTGGGTGAAAGGATGGATGGATGGATGGATGATGAGGGGGTGGGGGAAAGGATGGATGGATGATGAGGGGAAGGATGGATGGATGGATGATGAGGATATGGATGAATGGATGATGAGGGGGTGGGTGAAAGGATGGATGGATGATGGGTGGGTGAAAGGATGGATGGATGAATGAGTGGATGGATGGATGAGTGGGTGGGTGGATGGTGGGTGGGTGAAAGGATGGATGAGTGGATGGGTGGTGGGTAAAAGGATGGATGAGTGGATGGGTGGTTGGGTGGATGGTTGGGTGGATGATTGGATGAGTGAAATGATAGATGGATTGATGGATTGATAAGTGCAAGGGTAAATGAATGGACGTATGAGTGAAAGAGTGGGGGTAAGGATGGATGAGAAGAGTGAAATGGAGGGTAGATGGACAAAAGAATGAATAGATGTGTGAAGGAGTGAAATGATAGATGGATGAGTGATAGGGTCAATTGATGGATTCATGAGTGGATGAGTAGATAGATGGGTGGGTGGGTGGAAGGATGGATGAATGATGAGAGGAAGGATGGATGATGAGGGGAAGGATGGATGGATGATGAGGGGAAGGATGGATGGATGGATGGATGGATGGATGGATGGATGGATGAATGGATGTATGGATGGATGATGAGTGGGTGGGTGAAAGGATGGATGGATGGAGAGTGGGTGGGTGAAAGGATGGATGATGAGGGGGTGGGTGAAAGGATGGATGGATGATGAGTGGGTGAAAGGATGGATGGATGAGTGGGTGGATGGATGGTGGGTGGGTGAAAGGATGGATGAGTGGATGGGTGGTGGGTGAAAGGATGGATGAGTGGGTGGGTGGGATGTGGGATGAGTGAAATGATGGATGGATTGATGGATTGATAAGTGCAAAAGGTGAATGAATGAAAGGGTGGGTGTAAGGATGGATGAGAACAGTGAAATGGAGGGTAGATGGACAAAAGGATGAATAGATGTGTGAAGGAGTGAAATGATAGATGGATGAGTGATAGGGTCAATGGATGAATTCATGAGTGGATGAGTAGATGGATGAGTGGGTGGATGGATGGATGGATGGATGGATGAAAGGATGGCTAAGTGAAAGGGTCGATGTAGAGAGAAAGGGAGGATGGATGGATGACTAAAATAGTGGATGAGTGGAAGGATAAGTAAGTGAAAGGATGGCTGGATTGGTGAAAGGGTAAATGGCTGAATGGATGGATGGGTAGAAGAGAGGATGGATGAGTGTATAGATGGATAGGGTGAAAGGGTGGATGGATGGATGAGTGAAAGGATGGAAGAAGGGATGGATGAGTGAAATGATAGATGGATACATGATGGATAGGTTTGCAAACGGCTGAATATGTTTGGAAATGGCTGGGCTTACTTATATACTATTGCGCACCCTCGGATGTGTCTGTAAAACTTACCTATTGTCTAGAAGTTTTGTCCTGAATTTTGACCTCCTGTCCTGAATTTGTGTCCTGAATTTTGACCCTTTGTCCTGAATTTTTACACTCACCGTCCTGAATTTGCACCAATGCCAGTTGGTCACCCTAG
>NW_028244291.1:0-81670 GCF_964263255.1 Lissotriton vulgaris | reverse complement strand
ATAAAATGTTTTACCCTGTTTCTTTGCTGGTGTGTTGTCTATATTTTTAATATTTGCATAGGGTTTGTCGTTATTTTGTGCGGGATGGGTGATGGAGCCGAGCTGTCTTGCAGCCCTCATGGTGTGGAGCTCAGTTCATCTCACTATTTTCGTATTTCTCATGAAGGGTTGTTCCTAATATTTCTATTTTAGCGAGGTCAAAAAGAGATCCAATTAGTGGCCTACTGATTTTGCTCGATTACTTTTATTTTTTTACACGATTTTTCACTATCTGCAAAGACTAAACAGAGTATTGCGACTTTGTGCTTGTTTGTAAATAGAGAATGATCCAAAGAGAACCAATTCTAAAACAGTAAATGCTTGGACAACAATCAATCAAATGGAGAGACAAGCAGGCACGACGGATTACAACGGGGGTAAAGGCCTGCGTTAACTACCCTTCAGTATCTGCAAAGAGAGAGTACTACTAAGACAAAAGAGGGGAGGGGGGGGGGTGCAGCGTTCAAAGCACATCAGCGTGCATAAATATGAAAATGTTTTTATCTATCACGTACTTGACATTTTAAAGCTTTTCATATTTGCTATTAAAAAACCAATGAAATTCACAGAAAAAACCATAGGTTATAGTGGATATATAGTTAGGAATTTGCATTTACAAAACCTTGAAAATTCAATGAAAAAACCATTGGTTTTAGGCCATATATAGTTAGGGATTTGCATTTACAAAACCTTATTTTACTCGCATAAAACCATTGAAATTCCATATATAGTTATAAGCACTAACTATATATCGCGCACCCGCAATCCACTGCTGATGATGTCACATATTACATCATTCATGACATGGTTAGTGACATCACTGATGACATCACTGATGACATCTCAAATGACATCACTGATGACATCACTGAAAACATCTCATTTGACATGACTGATAACATCACTGATGATATCATTCATGTGATAATACGATGAACCTCTTCAGACTCTAATATAACCTTAGATACAATCAGTGTAAACAGACACTCACAGACTGTCACTCATCCATGGAGTTACTCACACACCTAGTCAGTCATGCAAAGAATCAATCACACCTCCATTTCCTCAACTATACAGTTATACAAACTTTACTTATTCAAACATATACTAACACATATTTACTCTATTATACAATCCCTGATACAAGTTCACAATGATCCATACAGCCACTCACACATTCACTGGCTCTTATGCACAGTTATTTATATATGTCAACTCTCACATGTACTGTGTTTTACATATGTACTTACTTTGACATGTAGCACTGAGATATCCATTCACTCACCAATACACTCATGCACACAGTCAACCGCCCATACAGCTGTTTCCACATGCACTTTTGAAACCATACATCTAGTGAATCAACTGCTCACACATCTATGCACAGAGTCACACACCTCCCAGCCACCCACACACACACTCAGTATCCTATACAAATACTTGGGCAACCAATCAATAACCCATATAGTTACTCATATAGCTACTTATCAACACATGCAACAGTTTACAGAACAACAGACATAATGATGCACAAATTAAGACAGTTTAGTCACTAACCCATGCACTCAGTGAGACACATTTAATCACTCACTCATACAGTCAGTCATGCACCTACTAAATCCTTCATCCAGACACTTATATATCCACTCATTCTTCAATATGTAAGAGATATTTTAACTTTACAGAAACATACAGTCACTGGATGATGTCATCAGTGATGTCATCAGTGATGTCATTTGAGATGTCATCAGTGATGTCATCAGTGATGTCACTAACCATGTCATGAATGATGTAATATGTGACATCATCAGCAGTGGATTGCGGGTGCGCGATATATAGTTAGCGCTTATAACTATATATGGAATTTCAATGGATTTATGCGAGTAAAATAAGGTTTTGTAAATGCAAATCCCTAACTATATATGGCCTAAATCCAATGGTTTTTTCATTGAATTTTCAAGGTTTTGTAAATGCAAATTCCTAACTATATATCCACTATAACCTATGGTTTTTTCTGTGAATATATATATATATAGATATATATATATATATCTATATATATATATATATATATATATATATATATATCTATATATCTATATATATCTATATATATATATATATATATATATATATATATATATATATATATATATATATATATATATATATATATATATATATATATATATATATATATATATATATATATATATATATATATATATATATATATCTATATATATATATATATATATTATCTACTGGCAATCGCCAGTAGGTAGTTATAGTTAGGACCTAGTTTCCATAGGAAATCCGCAACATTCTATTTGAATTAACTTTGGCGCCGGTTGACGAATCTTCGTGAAATTCTCCAAGAAGATGGCCTGCTCCGCTCCGCTCCTATCCTGAAAGTTTTTGGGTGATTCATCAAGCGGGGGCCAAAAAAAAAGGGGGTCCCAAAATGTGTTTTCCCCATGCAATTTTCCATAGGGACCGTTCAGCCCGAACTGCTGAACGGAATTACACCAAATTTGGCAAAAAGGTAGAGTTTGGTTAACAGATTACGCTTTTTGTTAAATGGTGTAAACCATTCACTGCAATAAAACTCAAGAACTTATAAATTCAATAAGGCACTGTCCTTGCAGAACTGTAATCATTCAGTCAGTACCCAAGTACTCATGCAGCGAAGTACGCTTTAGGGTATGGACTGCTTGAAAACCCACTATGCGCTATGTATGCAGTCTTGCATATACCTGCACACTTGTCTTTTATACCTTGAATTCACCAGTCTGTATTCTTATACTTCCATCAAGCACTCTGTCACTGCTGTTGCACTGTTGTAGTGAACCATTCAGCAGTTTGTGTTCATCCATTCACTGAGCTAAAACTCAAGCACTTATAAATTCAGTCAGGTACTGCCCTTGCAGAACTGTAATCATTCAGTCAGTACCCAAGAAGTCATGCAGTAAGGTAGGCCTTAGGACATGCACTGCTTCAAACCCCTATAAACTATGCATGCAGTTTTCTAATCATTTACAGACTTGCCTTTCATATCTTTAATTCCCCAGTTTGTATCCTTCCACTTCCACCAAACACTCTGTCACTGCTGTTACACTATTGTAGGGACCCATTCAGCAGTATGTGCTAATCCATTTACTGTACTAAAACTCAAGCACTTATATATTCACTTAGACATTCTCCTTACAGTACTCTAATCATTCAGTCAGTATCCAAATAGTCATGTAGCAAAGTAGGCCTTAGGACATGGACTGCTTCAAACCCCTATGCACTACATGTATCCTTAAACTTTCACCAAAGACTCTGTCACTGCTGTTGCACTATTGTAGTGACCCATTCAGCAGTATGTGCTAATCCATTCACTGCACTAAAACTCAAGCACTTATAAATTCAGTCAGGCACTGTCCCTGCAGAACTGTAATCATTCAGTCAATACCCAAGAATTCATGAAGCGAAGTATGCCTTGGGGTATGGACTGCTTCAACCCCCTATACACTATGTATGCAGTCTTCTATCCACATGCACACTTCTCTTTCATATCTTCCATTCCCCAGTCTCTATCATTACACTTTCACCAAACACTCTGTCACTGCTGTTGCACTATTATAGTGACCCATTGAGCAGTTTGTACTAATCCATGCATTGCGCTAAAATTCAAGCAGTTATAAATTCAGTCAGGCACTGTCCTTGCAGAACTGTAATCATTCAGTCAGTACCCAAGTACTCTTGCAGTAAAGTAGGCCTTAGGACATGGACTGCTTCAAACCCCTATACACTATGCATGCAGTCTTCTATCCACCTGCGCACATGTCTTTCATTTCTTCAATTCCCCAATCTGTATCCTTATACTTCCACCAAGCTCTCTGTCACTGCTGTTGCACTGTTGTAGTGACCCATTCTGCAGTATATTCTAATCCATTCACAGTGCTAAAACTGAAGCACTTATAAATTCAGTCAGGCACTCTCCTTGCAGAACGGTAATCATTCAGTCAGTACCCAACTACTCATGTAGCGAAGTAGGCCTTAGGACAAGGACTGCTTCAAACCTATATGCTGTATGCATGCAGTCTTCTATCCACCTGCACATTTTTCTTTCATACCTTCAATTCCCCAGTTAGTATCCATGATGTTGCAGGAAATAAGACTCATAAGGGAGCGAGTCAAATTCAAGGCCTTGTGCCTCGTCTACAAAACTTTGCATAATCAAGGCCCCCCAGTCCTCAGCAACTTTGTCACCCCTTACATAACCACTAGATCCCTCCGTTCTAACGCAGAAAACCTCATCAATACCCCAAGATTCAGGAAAGCTCGATCAGGAGGAAGACGCTTTTCGGTACAAGCTGCTCGTCTTTGGAATTCACTCCCTCGCCTCCTGCGTCTTGAACCACAATATCTGCGCTTCAGGAAGCTGCTAAAGACGCATCTCTTTCCCTAGCTTTTTTATGTCCCCCCCTGTTTGAGCCCTCACCCCTCCTCTCTTCTGCTCTCAGCTCCTGGGCCACAGGTCTGTTGATTTAGGGTTTTTTAGCGCTGGGATACCTCCGGGTGACTACGCGCTTTATAAAAATAAATAATAATAATAATAATAATAATACTTTTTTCCCCCTTGTACTGCTCTAGAGATGCATTCAGCACCATGTACTAATCCATTCACTGTTTCAAAATCCAACCATTTATAAATTCACAATTCAATTTACATTAAAAATATGTCATGTAATTTAAAAAACTTAGGGCCCGATGTAGGTAAACGGGATTTTCCGATTTCAAAATACCGAGGCGGGCCGAATCGGTATTCTGAAATCGGAAAACGAGATGTAGGAAAAAAATACCGAATGAAAACCGATTCGGTCGGCATCGGTAATGAGATTCGGTACGTTCCGATTCAGCTCGGTCCGAATCGGAAAATACCGATTCGGCCAACAACGAATCGGAAAATACCGAATCGGCTACCACCGAATCGGATATTTCCGATTCGGCGAATACCGAATCGGTAAAAGCCGATTCGGTAAAAACCGAATCGGCAATCATAGACCCATGGCGAAAAAGCCCATAGGAATGCATTGCATGACCCGATTCGGCTTTTACCGAATCGGACAATACCGAATCGGATTTTACCGATTCGGATTTTACCGAATCGGATTTTACCGATTCGGATTTTACCGAATCGGTAAAAGCAGACTCGGCAATAGGCGATTCAGCCAATGAGGTGGCTCCCCCTCCCCCACCCAAACAGGGAGTGGCAACCCTGGCAGGTGCAGCCAATTAAGAAGTTTCTAGAAGTTTCTGGAAAGCCTGCCTGAGCCCAACACACAGTTAGCAGCAGTGGGAGAAGGAGGTTGCAGACTGAGCAGGAGCAAGAGAATATGGCAGATCAGGCAGGAAGCCAGAAGTCCTCCCAAAAGAGGAAGCCCAAATTCACCACCACAGAACTACAGGTGCTGGTTGAGGAGGTGGTGAGGGTGCACCGCCAGCTCTTTGGCAAGCTGTCCCTCAACGTGCCAGACAGCACCAAGAGGAGATTGTGGGCAGACATCGCCCAGAAGGTCAATGCTGCTGGAGTCACCCCCAGGTCCATCGAGGAACTTAAGAAAAGGTTCTATGACCTCCGCAGCCTCACCAAGAGGAAGCTGGCCGACCTCCAAAGGCAGGCTGGACTCACCGGAGGAGGCAAGAACCCGGCGCCACCCCTCACCGAGCTGGAGGAAATTGTCTCCAGCACCATCGAGAGGGAGAGCATCGTAGGGATCGGGACCCTGGACAGCACTGCGATGGCCACAGCTACAGGTAAGAAGCATGCGCATCATGACACACCCTACCAGACACCTCCCCATTAGACACAATGCATAGGCAAACACCAGCACTGTACTGTCACCAACATACAAGAGACAAGCATCATGGTACATGTAGTCAGCAGAAGTTAGCCAAATATGTCAGTGCAGAATCACAAGACAGGAAACAGTGTGACACGGTGTAAGGAGATGCAAGGACATGTGGAATGCCATAATTGTACTGACTGTAATACATCGGCACTCAGTTTACAAATGCTTCTTTGTACCTAGGGGCACCATCAGGCGGCACCACTGTGGCAGCAGAGGGAGCTTCGACATCACATACTGCAGTGGCAGGGCCGAGCACCAGCCAGCCTGGCCAGGAGGAGGAGGAAGAGGATGAGGAAGGAGACACCCCAGGGCTTGGAATGGAGGGAGTCCTGGTGATTGATTTCCAGGCAGTGCACTCCCCAGTACTGCCCAGCTCACCCCCCTTGCAATTTTCACCATACAACTCCCCAACCAGGCAGACCATTGCGCCGACAACAGCTCCTGCCACAACCGTGGCCTTGCCACCCGTCCTACCTGTCCTGGGAGCAGGGGCTCCGGGACCGGCCAGCACCACACCACCACCAGTGGCACCCCAGCCCACTCAGCAGGCCGGAGGCAGCAGTGCCAGACGCCGTGCCACCACCACCACCACCACCACTGCTGCACCAGCACGGGAGGGCAGTGTGTTCCTGGGCCTGGAGGGCCAGATGGTCAAAATCCAGCGCCAACAGGCCAGATCCACCATGGCCTGCCAACGCCAGCTCCTGCAGCACAACCTGCAGATGGGGGAGTTGGTGAAGGGGTTCCAGGCTGTTGTGGACAGCAACAAGGAGGTGGCAGCAGGGTTGGGCAGGCTGACCACTGCCATCACCCACTCCTCTGCCAGGCAGGAGGAGCATGAGGTTGCGCGCAGGAGGGATGCCCGGGTGCTCAACCGGGCCATGGCCCGCCTTGCAGCGGCGACGGCACAGCTGTGCCATCGTAGCTCAAATCAGGAGTCGGTGCAGAGTCAGCATACTGCTGAGCTGACCAGGGGGATGGCCAGGATCACCACGGCCATGGAGGCCATGTTAATATCAAACGCCGCCTCCAATCCTGCCCTGGACCTGGGTGATGCTGGTGACAGCAGCAGCCGCAGCAGCCCGGCCAGCGCTGCATCAGAGCCAAGGAGGAGCACCAGGCGATCCGCTGATGCTGCAGGCCATTCGGAGGGGGCCGAGGGACACCCCAGTGGGTCTGGAAAGCGGGCCAAAAAATAGGCTGGCAAGGGGGGATGATCATACCAGAACCCTGGACTTTATTTGTTTTGACAGACTCCATTTTTTGATGCACTTCAGTGATGTAACTGTGGTGCACCACTATTAAAAGTTTTATTTTCCAAGCAACATTTAGCTGTCTTTGCATCTGTACTCAGTCAGAAATAGTTCTCAGTGATCTCCTCACGTCTGTATCTGCCATCACATGGCGTACACACCCCAGCTGGCTGTGTCAGTGGCACAGCTTCGTCGTCGTCATAGTCCTCGTAGTCAGACAACTCCACCTCAGTGCCCTTCTTGACCGCAAGGTTGTGTAACATTGCACATACAGCTATGATCTTGCAGCAGGTGATGGGGGTATACTGCCTTGCACCTCCACTCTTGTGCAGGCATCTGAATCTACTTTTCCAGATGCCAAAGGTCCGTTCAACAACATTCCTGGTGCGTATGTGGGCACGGTTATACCTCCTTTGGCTGGGTGTGGAGGGGTTGAGGTAGGGGGTGAGTATGAATGAGCGGAGGGCATATGCACTGTCGCCTGGAAGAGAAAGGGGTCACATTAGACACATGCATACATGTATTACACCTACCTACTATGTGTTATGGGGGTCTGATGATGTGGCTCACCTAGGAGGTATCCTTCTCCAAAATCGCCAGCCATCAGCCGTGCATATATGCCGCTCTGTTGGAATATATAGGAGTCATGGGTACTCCCTGGAAATTTTGCTACCAGGTCTGTGATGGTGCACTTGGCATTGCAGATCACCTGCACGTTGATGGTGTGTGTCGATTTCCGATTGCGGTATATGTATTCGGTGTCCGCTGGTGGGCAAATCGGAATATGCGTGCCATCTATGCAACCGATGACTTGGGGAAAGTGTGCCATCTGGTAGAAGTCCGCTTTGGTTTGTAGCAGTTCTGCGTGGGTTGCAGGGAATGAGATGTATTGGTCCATCCTGTCTATCATGGCGTCAAGGAATATGTGGAAGAACCTTGACAGGCTGCTCTGGCTCACCCCTCCTGCTGCTGCTACACCACTTTGATAGCTGCCAGACGCTACCAGGTGTAGGCTGCATAGCACCTGGACGTGCGCAGGGATGGCGTGTGCCCTTGGGGTGTGGTGGTCCAAGTATGGCTTAAGGTCCCTGATGAGCTCAAGTATGGTGTCAGAGTCCAGCCTGTATCTCTGTAGGATCTCAGCCTCAGTGAGCATGAACAGGGTTATCCTCTGTCTGTAGACCTGTTCATTTCTTAGCCATTCCCTCAGTCCTTCCTGCTGTAGCCGTAGCCGCCTCGCAATGACATAGAAAGCTGCCATCCTGCAAGTTGCAATGCATTTTGGGACTGTTTATATGGGTTGGAGTTGGTTACCACCTGATTGCAATCCATGGTAAATACCGAGTGAATTCTACCGATTTTGAGCCGATTTCGGTGTTTCTGTGCCTCCCTACATCTCCCCAACTGTCGGAATCGGGGAATTTCCCGATCGGAGATTTATACGAATCGGCATGTTTTCCGAATCGGATCATGTCCGAATCGGTATTTTTTCCGATTCGGTACATGGACCGAATCGGTGATTTTCCGATTCGGTGTCACTAACGATTCGGTAGTGGGACCGAATCGGTGATTTTCCGATTCGGTGTCACTAACGAATCGGTAGTGGGACCGAATCGGTGATTTTCCGATTCGGTGTCGCTAACGAATCGGTAGTGGGACCGAATCGGTGATTTTCCGATTCGGTGTCACTAACGATTCGGTACATGGACCGATTCGGTCTTTGTAACCGAATCGGTGTTTTTCCGATTCGTTACATATCCGATTTTCGGTATGTACGTATCGGATTCTTTCACATTCGGTACACATTCCGAATCGGTTTTCTATCCGATTCGTTCTGTTTTTGGTCCCCTACATCTCGATGGCTGTTTACCGATCGGTAAGGGCCAAAAATCGGTATTTTCGGCCGATACCGATCGGTAAAGCCCTACCTACATCGGGCCCTTAATAGCTAAAACTTATTATTATAAAAAATTTAATAAATTAGTATCAAAGAAATAAATATACCAATTAATACATTTAAAAATTGGCATTTACAAAACCTATGAAATTCACTGAAAAAAACATAGGTTTTAGGCACATTATAGTTAGGAATTAGCATTTAGAAAACCCTAGAAATTCACTGAATAAACCATAAGTTTCACACATATTATAGTTAGCTGGACATTTCACTCATACAAAACCATTGAAATTCCCCTGTTATAGTTAGTTCTACTAACTATAACTCGCGGGCCCGCAATCCACTGCTGATGATGTCACATATTCCATCATTCATGACATGGTCAGTGACATCACTGATGAAATCACTGATGACATCTCAAATGACATCACTGATGACATCTCAAATGACATCATCCATGTGACAAGCTGATACACCTGATCATACAGTACCATAATCTTTTAACACTCATTATACACACACTTATACATCCACTCAGTCTTCAAGTCAGATGGCAGCTGACTCGCAGTTTCTGCATTGGGGAAATGGCCATGGCAGGAGTGAGGGGACAAAGAGGAATGACTGCAGTGTTGGGGGCGGTGTGAACAGTCCTTGCCAACTCACCTGTGACACGCACGGATCTATTTTCTTGAGAGTCCACCCCCACGCCACCAACCTGGTCATTGCTGAGACTGTGCATGCTGGGAGATGCAGTTCCGAGGACTGAATTTGGAGCTGCTCAGGTGAGCCTACAGCTTTAGGGGGAGGAGCATGAGTGCAGTCAAGTATTTCACGCAGGAGGAGTTCCACTTGAAAAGGACACAGAACTGGGCGCTGAAGAAGGTCTGAGGACCGAAATGCATTCGCCGCTGCTGGCATCCTCCTTAATAAAGTCAGCTGTTCCATCAGAACTCCCCTCCGGCCTCTGTCTTCTTTTTGTGGAAGGAAGAGTTTTCGTCATATATATGTATATATATATATATATATATATATATATATATATATATATATATATTCACTGAAAAAACCATAGGTTATAGACCATATATAGTTAGAAATTTACATTTAAAAAACCATTGAAATTCAATGAAAAAACCATAGGTTATAGACCATATATAGTTAGGAATTCGCATTTACAAAACCTTATTTTACTCGCACAAAACCATTGAAATTCCATATATAGTTAGTTGCACTAACTATATATCGCGCACCCGCAATCCACTGCTGATGATGTCACATATTACATCATTCATGACATGGTCAGTGACATCACTGATGACATCACTGATGACATCTCATTTGACATTACTGATCATATCACTGATGATATCATTCATGTGATAATACGATGAACCTCTTCAGACTCTAATATAACCTTAGATACAATCAGTGTAAACAGACACTCACAGACTGTCACTCATCCATGGAGTTACTCACACACCTAGTCAGTCATGCAAAGAATCAATCACACCTCCATTTCCTCAACTATACAGTTAGACAAACTTTACTTATTCAAACATATACTAACACATATTTACTCTCTTATACAATCCCTGATACAAGTTCACAATGATCCATACAGCCACTCACACATTCACTGGCTCTTATGCACAGTTATTTATATATGTCAACTCTCACATGTACTGTGCTTTACATATGTACTTACTTTGACATGTAGCACTGAGATATCCATTCACTCACCAATACACTCATGCACACAGTCAACCGCCCATACAGTTGTTTCCACATGCACTTTTGAAACCATACATCTAGTGAATCAACTGCTCACACATCTATGCACAGAGTCATACACCTCCCAGCCACCCACAAACACACACAGTCTCCCATACAAATACTTGGGCAACCAATCAATAACCCATATAGTTACTCATATAGCTACTTATCAACACATGCAACAGTTTACAGAACAACAGACATAATGATGCACAAATTAAGACAGTTTAGTCACTAACCCATGCACTCAGTGAGACACATTTAATAGCTCACTCATACAGTCAGTCATGCACCTACTAAATCCTTCATCCAGACACTTATACATCCACTCATTCTTCAATATGTAAGAGATATTTTAACTTTACAGAAACATACAGTCACTGGATGTTGTCATCAGTCATATCATTTGAGATGTCATCAGTGATGTCATCATTGATGTCACTGACCATGTCATGAATGATGTAATATGTGACATCATCAGCAGTGGATTGCGGGTGCGCGATATATAGTTAGTGCAACTAACTATATATGGAATTTCAATGGTTTTGTGCGAGTAAAATAAGGTTTTGTAAATGCGAATTCCTAACTATATATGGTCTATAACCTATGGTTTTTTCATTGAATTTCAATGGTTTTTTAAATGTAAATTTCTAACTATATATGGTCTATAACCTATGGTTTTTTCAGTGAATTTCATTGGTTTTTTAAAAGCTAACATCTGTAGCTGTAAAATGTATTATTCTTTAAATCCCAAAATATATATAGATATTTATTGATAATTTTTTTAAAATATTTTTTTCTTCGCTTCTAGTTCGCGAACCGGGAAGCTTTCCGTTAGCTCATCTTTATGCCGCGATCTAGTCCGCGAACCGGTCAACGTTACGTTAGCGGAACAGTGACGCGTCGCGGAAGCGCGACATATCACGTTATCGCGTAATGCGTCTAATGACGCGTCGCGTTAGCGCTCCCGGAAGTGCTCCGGACCGCGGTCCAGAAGCGATCTGGGACGCGGCGCGCGCCGCGTAACGTAAGCGGAACAGGTCATGTGACTTGTTTATCAAACTTCTCATTGGTTCATTTCACTTTTGGTTTCCAAATGATGTATGACTAGGTCATGTGACCTAAAAATAACACTTTTCATTGGCTCTGAACTTTTGTTTTCCCCAAATCATGTAAACCCCTCCTTATTTCCTCACTCTGACTTTCATCTTGGTGAGAGAAAGACCATTTATCAGAAGATCCACAATGGCTTCCATTCTTGCTGCAGCTGGTGCACCCCCACCACCACCCCCACCTCCTCATAAGAAGAGAGGACCACCTACACAAATTATGACTAACAGAGAGGAGGAAGATGAGGAAGAAGAAGAAGAGGAGACAGAGGAACAACAATTTGTTGATGAGTTGCCCCGGGTTTCCAAACGAAAATCCAGTTTCATATGGCAGTTTTTCACCATCCCTCCTGGAACAAAGAAAGTGAATGCAAAATATGCCACCTGCCTCATCTGTGATCACACATTGTCGAGAGGCACAGAAAAGAAGTACAGTATGGGGAACTATACAATGCATCGTCACATGAGCAGGTGGCATCCCTTGAACTACAGCCGGGCTGAGTTAAGGGATCTTGTAGACAATCCGACGGCAACTCCTGTGGCAAGATCTACATCCACATTGTCTTTGACGGGAAGAGAGGCACAAGAGACTGTGCCAAACATCCAACCTAACTTCCAGCACATAAAGTTATCTTGTGTTTACTGTGGTGAAATGCTGTCATATGGCAACATGAGTGTCAACCTCATGAACATTGCATATGAAAATCATAAATGCCCTAATGCACCCAAAAAGTAATTTTCTTTTTTTTGCTCCAGTTGAGCCGTTTTGAAAGCCTGTTTTTTGTTGTCTCCCCTCCATAAAAAAAACAAAAAAAACATAAAACAGTTCTAAAAATACAAAAAAATCAAAAAATGTTCAAAAAATAAAAAAAAAATATAAAACACCAAAAACAAAAAAAAACAGTTCTTTTCAGAACTACCTCCCCTTTCAAACAAAATTGCTAGAATGTTTATCACTCTGGCAAGCTCTATTTCTTTTGGTTCGCTTCAAGTTCGCTGACCGGTTCGCGAACTTTAAGCGAACTAAAAAAAATATTTTTTTAAAAAAAAGAAGAGTTAGTATAAGGGAAGTAATCAGAGAATAATGTAAAAAGAAAGACAGCTAGAGAGAGTAAATGAGAGATAGTGTCAATGACATCATCAGCAGTGCATTGCGGGTAAAAAGAGTGGAAAACATTTACCTTATAATTCTTGTTACCTTTTTTAAATATTTTTTCATACTTTCAATCTGTAAAACAAAGAACAAACATTTCAAAAAATATTAAAACATGTATTTAAAAATTAGAAAAGACAAGGGAAAAGGTTCAAAAACAAACAGTTTTTCAACAACTTTGACATTTACAGAAGTCTCTGCTTCTCTACGTTCACTACACAATCCTAAAGATATATATTCGAAAGAAACTGTATCTTGATGTTGCTGAACTGAGGCCTATTTTGGAACATGATGTTTTTCTTGCACTGCTAATGTCTCACAATAGTGATGCAATAGCAGCGCAAAAAAGATGTAAAGCCATAAAAAAATTGTGTCTAACATTGTAAATGATTGTTTTAGGATGCAAATAAGATATGTGCTTTCAAGAGCTTTCTTTGAGGTGAGGCCTCTTTTTTTTATAAAAAAAAAAACACTACCCAGAAGTACAGCACTCCAAGCATTAAAATTGATATTTACAGAACTCAGCTTACCCATATGTACCACACATTTCTAAATGTATATCATAAGGACAAAAAGCATAACATTAATTATACATGTTAAATGGTTTATTTTTGCTGTTCTCAGAATGTATCAAATTTCACTTAAATCAGTGACTTGAAGGTATTCATCATGTAACAGCGGGGAAAAAAAAACACAATCAAAATGACTGTGTTTAAAAAACCCATACAACCTAAGAAATCTGATTTCAAAACTTCTTAAAATTAACTTACTTTCAATGACGTCGAAGGATCTTCTATAAACAGCATCCACTCTGTTGTGCTTTAAATATTTTCAGCCCGCCACTTTCTGAAAGAAAACCTCCATCGATACGTGAAATATGTTACATAGAAAAAAAACTTCTCTCATTATATCACATGTTTCCACTAGGCCAAATCATGTTGCCGCGATTCGCAAATCTTGTAATTCTTCCAATCAAATCCCGACATTTTCTATTTTCGCAACTTTCAAAAATAAAATATTTGAGATTATTTTCACAATCCTGGACTACTAATATCTTTCTCTTCTTTGTCACTCATGTTCTCCTTTTCCTATGACACTGATACTGCTTACTATGAAGCAGACTTACTTGCATCAGGTTTATATAGTTGAATTTTTAATCGAGACAGCATTGCAGACTTACATTCCCTCTACTTAAAATTTTGGTTTTAAAAACACCAGGTAAGAATTTTTAAGGTCAAACGGCAATTTTTTTTTGAACGTTACAACAGAATCATTACAGAATGACCAGCCGTTTCCAGACTTTAAGTAAGCTGTATAATGTCCTGATGTAGTTGATGAACCATCGTGATAGATAATTGCTACAGTAACAAAAGTCCTCCCTGATATTGACAGCTGAGAAGCCACAAAATTTTTTATTAAAGTTGACAATTTTGTTCCATCAGGCCTACATCGTTGCATCATTAAAATGACATACTGGCCATATCTACGTATAAGTAATGTTGACATCATATCACATTTACATTGGCTACACTCCATGTTGTGATCCGCTGCATTTACTAGCTTATTAAAGGAGACTGATTTACTGTCTGGCAAAGTTAAATATATAAATCTTTCTGAGTCTACACTAGTAGTACTTGATACCATACAGTTCTCGCAGTCATGCTGCCATTGATAAGAAAGCCCAAACAGGTGATCTACATCTACACCCTCAACTTGCAATATATCAAGCATATACATTAAAAACTCCTGACAATCTTGCTGATTATTTTCAGAGAAGTCTGTTTGACCTGAACATTCATCTAACAGATAACGAACTTCAGACACACTTTCTACTTTTGTTCGATCAGTGCTACATTTCTCGAAAACAGAATTCAACAAACAGCATAAAATTTGTTCAGAATTCAACAGAATCTGTTCTTTTAAACTCTCTAGTGAAAAGAGAACATTAACCACTACATTTGCATAGCAGTTGACACCAGAACTGTTTTCAAATTGAAAACCGACAACATCTTCAACAGAATCCACTTTCTTTCTGCTAACAACTTTCGGTTCATTGACTTTTAGTCTTTTTGCAACAACCTCCCTACTATTACTACTATTTCTACGTTTCCGGCCTACCACACGTTTCTCAAACAAAGGATATTGAGGCAAATGTGGCGCATACTCTCTTCTTAACCTATTGTATTCCTTAACACAATCTAGATCCGCACAAATGTTTGTGACATCACAGTCAATCAAGTACAATCCCGATAAAGTTCTAACTCGCGACAATGCCACATATGCCATACCCTCCTTGAACACTGAACTGCCAATATTCACCAATGCACAGTCTACACTTAAACCTTGCGATTTATGGATTGTCACCGCATATGCCAAGCAAACAGGAAACTGTTTACGGCGAACATATAAGTCTTTAACAAGCAAAAACCTAGCAGAACAACGAGCAATTTTCTGTACTTCCTCAATGCCATCAAATTTAATTCGTAAAAATTCTATTCCATCTCTATTTCTGTATTTCTCAAAATCAACAACATTACCCATTGATCCATTTACCAGACCTCTTTCTACATGTAAATTCCGTCTCAAAATGATTCGGCAATTTAAACACACATTCAGAGTCTTTTCAAAACCCGCTGTCTTAGATATAGTCTTCTCTAATGAATCCAATTTTGATTTCAAATTATCTGACAAAATAATTGTTGATCCCATATGCTCTAATTTGTCGATAGCTTCAAGTTTCACAATCTCTTGCTTTTCTAAATTCAACATTTTGTTGTTGAAGATGGCACATTCTGCAAGAGTTGGCATGAGACATATCCCGGATTTCTTCTCAGTAATTTTCTGAAAAATATTCTCAGGCACAATCTCTTGTTTGGGATACAAATTTGACAGTAACCGTGCATTTAAAGCTTCTTTCCCATGCTCGGTCACTTTTCCAATTCTAATATCTTGTAGAATATTCTTGTAATCTTCATCCTTTGCCTGACGCATATTTTGATGCAGTTCTGCATAATTGAAGTTTAACCATATATTGACGTTGCCAATGCTCCCTAGGCACTTCCTGGTATCTTCATGCGTGAGTATTTTGAACACAGGTTGACCTTTTACTGGTGTCAGCTGTAGAAGATCTCCGAAAACAATAATGTGTTTCCCACCAAATAAGACATCATATTCAGTTTTAAGTACTTCTTGCATTCTCAAATGCACAAAGGCAAGCATGACATTGGAAACCATGCTTACTTCGTCAATGATAAGTAGTTTCATTTTCCTCAAGACTCTTGAAACTTCACAGCAAGCATCTCCAGATAACTTGTTGTATTGTAATTTGTTGTCATGCTCCACCGGCAGCATCAATAGACGATGCAAAGTAATACCTTTAATGTTATGTGCTGCCAGTCCAGTAGGAGCGGTGACAACACAAGACAGCGATGACTCAGTCCTTTCCTGCAAATAACAAGAGATTGCTTTAATGAGGAAACTTTTTCCAGTTCCCGCTTCTCCACTCACGTACAATCGGACAGGCTTCAACGACGTACACGAGCACTCTTTCTTCTCATGACTTAATCCGTGCTCAATTTCCTTGGTAACTTCATCATATATTTTCCTCTGCTCAACGTTGAGTTGTTTTTCCAAGTCTTGTAAGTTAACTGAATCCTCCTGAGCATGTGCCATGGCTCTTTCTACTTCATTCATAGCAGTGGCAGCTTCATTTTCGATAATAGGTCCTCCAAGTGGATCTTGACTCAATGAAACAGAACTCTGACTGTCCTGAGAACTGTCTCTGGCAATCTCGGCTGCAATCGTTGCTTCCTGCTCAATTTCCAAAGTTAGCATTTCTTGATATTTAGAAAAAGCAGGACATTCTATGGACTCCTTGGCTGCATTGAAAGAGTCTTCGTAACAGAGGAAATCTCCAAGCAGTTCCTCTTCTGCACGCCAAGGCTTGAAAAGTTGCAAAAGTGCTAAATAGAAAAACTCCTTTTTTTCTGGAGATTCGCCACTTAATTTTCGATGGTTTACTAATTGGCATTTTCTTTGCTTGACCAGGCATCCCTCACTTCCAATTACAGCATACACTCCTTTCTCAATATCTTCTTTGATGTTCCTCTTGAATATATAATTTTGGAGAACCTCATATAGACAAACATTCTCAAGGTGACTGCTTCGATTTGGATAATATGTATCCAACATGTTGGTCTTCAAAATGTCGGTACTGTTTGGTTCCTTTACTGCCAAATACTCAATTTCCCGAACAGGTTTTAGAACTCGATTTCGCGTTGCAGCAAGACCAAGACTCGCCCAAACGAGACTCCTGGATTTGGCATAGAGACTTGCTGAAGACAATCGATCAGAACATTCGTAAGCTCCGATTTCTCGATGCGACAACATCTTCAGACTGAAACTGTACAACTTCTTGCTGAGGCTCTTTTCATGGGAAATGTCCTCCCACATATCCTTCAGTTCGGTCTTTTCTTTTTTGGTGATGTAAGATGTCACATACCGAGCCACTGCCATACAGTTGTCAGCCACAAACTGTATATCCATGTTCGCATTCCACATGGACAAAATCACTGGGTTGTAGTCATTGATGTACTTGGACTCTTCGTTCCTTTTCAAATTGTATGTATTCTTGGGTGATTTCCTCGTCACATTATGTCGCAGCGAAGACATCAAACTGTTCACTCTTCCTTTAGAAATCACCGGTCGTGGAAAGTTGAAACGACATTTGGTGTAGAACTTGTCCTTGTTTCTGAATTTACGACGACAGTACTTCCCACAACGATGGCTTTGGAAACGTAGAACTTGTTCTCTTAGACTTTTCTTCTCCGTTGCGTTTGGAACAGCACATGTAGAATACTGTTCGATGAAATTCATCACTAAGTCATCCGGATCTGTTCCAAATTTAGGTGCATCCTTGATCCACAGCAACATATGTATATGAGGGGCACCTCTTGCTTGATACTCCTTTCTCCAGAAGAAATCCAACACCTCTCCAAGAGGTGGATTCTTTTTATTTGTGATGAAAGACATCATAGCTTCAAATCTATGATTGAAGTACCTGCATACATTCACAGGATCCAAAGAACACAGTTCTCCAGGTGTCTTGAATTCAATGTTTTCAATATTTCCATTTGCCTCTCGTAGAAATTCAAGTAAGTCATCCCAGCCATACTCGGCACAGCTCAGAGTGAGGAACCATGTCGGAGTTCCTAAGTTCCTCAGCATACATTTTAAATCACCATGACGACGGTACCAGTACTCATTAGTACCACGCTGACACGCCATGAGATTAATTAAGTGAGAATCCAAAATACTGTCTTGAACATTGACTTTATGCATAAAGTCACTTGCCGAGATGTTTCGCATCTGTATACCACTTTTTAAGATGTGGTTCACTGCATATGAAAGTCCAGACAGATCGCTTTCAAACAGGAGATGAAACAAATAGGGAATGCATTGCCGAAACCTAGGATCTTCTGCATACAATCGTAAAGTCCGGTATTCAGACGCAGGAATTTCACGAGGTCGCTCATCATATCTTCCTCCTTGACCTGTCGGAAATAGCTGTGGGAAACACCGAGCTTCCAAACTTTCCTCCCAAACACTAATGGGACTCCCTTTGGCTTGTTTCATTTGAAACAACTCAATAGCATTCCCCATGACTTCCTTGGAATGCAAAGGATGAACACTATAATGTTCATATATTTCTTCACTTTTAGAGGCCTCTAGTTTCTCAATTTGGCCAGCACACAAATCGCTATCCTCTTCATCACTTACTTCCTCTTCTGCAACATATACATTCTTATAGTACTTATTATTTTTCTTCAAATACACTGTTGCCTTTTTGACTTTCCTAACATCCACTAAATCTTGCCATATTTTCTTATTCTTTGTCGGAACCCCATTAACCAAGATAACCAGAGGTTCCTCTTCCACTTTTTCTATTCCAATTGTGTTAATGTTTTTGTTCAAATCTAGAGGCAAATAAACAACTCTTCCCTTTAATCCTCTCTGTAAATCTGCTGGAGGCAACTTCCCTGTCTTTGGCTCCATTCTTACAATAGCCTGAAAGGGATGGATACTTTGAATCAAAATAGATTCATAAGTATTTAAATCCTTCAATTCAGAAGGAATCTCAACCAATTCCAGATTATTATGAACTGCCCTAGCAGGCATCTGGTTTTGATTTAATTTATTACAACAATAAGTACACACACGTTGATCCGATCCTAAATCAAAATAATTTTCTACCATCAAGTATGTGGCTAAATCCTTCCATTCACTATTATTTTCCCTTTCACTTTTTGCATATAAATCCACTACCTTAGTCTGATTCTTATAATAAGTGCGTCGACAACATACACAAGTGAAATTAGGCCTCTCACTTGATTTCATCTGAAACGTGGCAATTTCCTTCTGAAAATTATCTGTACTGGAAACCTGTACATTATCTTCCACATTACCCTCTACTTCAGGGTCAATTTGAACATTCTCATCTTTACTACCAAAGTAACAAAACTCAATTTCTTCACAAAGATTCTTCACATCTATTTCAGAACCATGCAAAAGAGCAGCACATAACTGTTTAAGCATAATTGCTGGACTCTTAGCATAATACAACATTCTCACTAAATTTCTCACTTTATTATGATGCACTGCTAGCATCCTGAAATGATGAAAAACACTCTGGCATACTCTCCTGGAAAGACAAGCCAGTGAATGACCACACAAACCTGTCATTTGTCTCACTCTGCAAGGATCTAAATTTTGCAACAACTTCATTTTCTGCTTCAAACTTTTCTTATTAAATGTCCGTATAAAATCACAAAGCAAATTGATGGAAACCTGTCGCACACTGCAAATAGAACTACACTTCCAAATGTACACAGGACCCTTAGGACGTCTTCCTAAAACCTCATCACTTAGCGCCTCTTCTGTCTCTGTTGTCACAAGTTGTTCTTTTTCAACTGGACAACCATCCTTCACTTCATAAGCTCGACCATTGATGTCAACTGCATGCACCAAATCATTATCCTGAAAATAAGTCTCTTCATTAAAAAATGCCTCAGAACTTGAACTATGCATCCATTCTCCGGAAAAAACTTCACAAAAGTTAGTACGATTTACTACTCTCTTCCATCTACTTTTTGTTTTGAAATCAGAAATTACCTTGCTTAGTTTCCTAATTCTATTGATTACCAAAATAAACAACTTTCGCTTGATTTCAAAAGCATGATCAATAATTTTCTCTACATTTTTCTTCTTCCTATAAAATGCCGCTTTCTGTTGGCCTTTCTTTTTAATATATTTCAATAAATTAACTAATATCCTATTACGGAACATTCGTTGTCGAATGTCCCTAAACTGTTGTTTCCTTCTACTATCATGCACAGAGTTATCTCTTCCTCTACCAGTAACATTTGTGATGTGTCTCTCCTTTCCATTTAAATTACTTTTTTTTTGGTGAACAGACACATTTTTTTGTGCAAAATTTTTTTTACTACAAATATTTCTTAAGAATGATTTCGTGCTCTTACCCGGCCCTTTCTTGGTGTTTTGACAAGTATTTGGGGAAGAGGACTGCTGCAATAAAACATCATCCTGCTGTCTTTGACGTTTTCTAGCCTTTCGTATTCGACTTCTGGAAGGCATTTTCCAAACTATGAAAGAATCTGCAGTTGAATCTGTGAAAAAATATAATATAAAATATTATTAACCACTATTACCAAACAGTAAATAAATAACAGTCATCTAAAACTTAATGCCGTACTAATTATTTAACATAGCAAATATTTTCCACCAGCACTGCATCACAAAAATGACACTCAATGGTACAAAACAGGCATACAACACTCATAAATCACTCCCTAATATTTTAAATCATTAATTCAGGATGACGATAAGATGTAGCCTATCTAAAGATTTGTTTAGGCCCAGATCTTTGGACTGGGGTGAATGTGTGTCATTGATCCACATTCAGTCCATCACCTGTTTTGTTTATTTGAGGTGAGGCCAACACATGGTTGCAGATAAGATTTTCACTGAAAAAAAACCAAGGTAAAAAAACATGTGAAGGCCTACCAATGAAGTAAATCATTAAATGAAAACCAATACATTTCTGGGAATATGCACTACTAGTGCTTCATAAGATGTTTTGGGTCATATTTATAAGTTATTTGAGTATCTAGTATGCTATTTTACATTCTTCATGGTGCAAATTTATTGTAAATACGCTCCCACCTGCGTTTGGCAAATTTAGATTTTGATTATGGGAGTTAGATAGGCATGTTAATAATTTCCCAAAAATGGTATATAACCCCAAACAACCTTTGTAGCAAATGCTCTTAGCCATGTTATCCACCTCCCATTGGATAACATGGCTAAGAAGTGCTTGCAAATGTGATAAAAAAAGGCCTGCAATGCATGAATATCGCAGAAAAATCAGCGATATTCATGCATTTTCCAGCAAATGCTCTTAGCCATGTTATCCACTTCCTATTAAATAACATGGCTAAGAACTGCTCAGGGCACCATGAGGAACGCTTTCCATTTAAAAAGGGAAAAATAACATCAAAGACACTAAAATGCCTTCGAAATATGAACCCAAACAACCTATGAAGCAATGTGGAAAAAACTGCCGCAATGCATGAATATAGCAGAAAAATCAGCGACATTCATGCATTTTCCAGCAAATGCTCTTAGCCATGTTATCCACTTCCTATTAAATAACATGGCTAAAAACTGCTCAGGGCACCATGAGGAACGCTTTCCATTTAAAAAGGGAAAAATAACATCAAAGACACTAAAATGCCTCCTAAATATGAACCCAAACAACCTATGAAGCAATGTGAAAAAAAACGGCCACAATGCATGAATATAGCAAAAAAATCAGCGATATTCATGCATTTTCCAGCAAATGCTCTTAGCCATGTTATCCACTTCCTATTAAATAACATGGCTAAGAACTGCTCAGGGCCCCATGAGGAACGCTTTCCATTTAAAAAGGGAAAAATAACATCAAAGACACTAAAATGCCTTCTAAATATGAACCCAAACAACCTATGAAGCAATGTGAAAAAAAACGGCCACAATGCAAGAATATAGCAGAAAAATCAGCGATATTCATGCATTTTCCAGCAAATGCTATTAGCCATGTTATCCACTTCCTATTAAATAACATGGCTAAGAACTGCTCAGGGCCCCATGAGGAACGCTTTCCATTTAAAAAGGGAAAAATAACTTCAAAGACACTAAAATGCCTTCTAAATATGACCCCAAACAACCTATGAAGCTCTAACAGTACATATCCTGAAATTTAATTCATTTCAAAATTCGTTTTTAAACACAGCATATAAATCAATTGTATACCTGCATTCATGAAGAAATAACTAAAAATGTCCTTGAGACACATGAAAGTGTTTTCTGGAATGCCCTAACACCATTTTTGGGACACTATTAACATGGCTAGGTAACTCCCATAATCAAAATCTAAATTTGCCAAGCACAAGTGGGAGCGTATTTACAAGACACTTGCCCCATGAGGAACACTTTACATTTTAAAAGGCGAACACAACATCTTAGACACTCAAATACCTTATAAATATGGCCCAAAACAACCTATAAAGCTCTAGCAGTACATATCCAGAAATGTAATTGATTTCTTAAATCGTTTTTAAAAGCAACATATCTGTTTCAGCTTACATAACAGACCATGAAATGGCCTCCATGTATTACAATATCTTGTGTTACTGCATGCCAGAATGTTACACCAAATATGCAATTATAATTTCTCTATGAAACTAATTCTATTAGTATATCACTAGAGACAAAACCACATTTTAAAAACACAGCTTTCTTCATCATTTTCTCCTTAAATCATACTATTCTCTATCTAAATTAAATAAATCTTTTCTCACCTTAGCAAATATTTTTTGAGTTTTGAAAACAGTCTCAGAAATACACCAAATTGTCTTCAGCAGAAGAAAAAGGATGCACTCCAAAGGCTGCAGCTATTGAAAGCACAGAAATACAGATATTCTTTTCACATATCTCTCATATTAGCCAATCATACCTCTTCCCTCACTTTTTTCAAATCAAAACCCTTCCCCCCTCTGCCCTGTCTGCCTTGTTTCCATAGCAACCACCTCCTGGAAGACCTCTCATGTTTGCAAATTCACACAACAATGTTTCAATTGAACTCTAAACTCTCAGTGCACCTGCGTATCCAGTGCAATCTTTCATTAATTGTTTCTTCCTTGACCATTCAAATTACATCTTTGAAAGAACACATCCATGCACCCTAACTTTCTGTTTTCCGAAATGGAAATTCACCAATCACTGCTAATGAATCATTAGCATAGTAAAACCACAGTTTTTTTTCTTTAGAAACTCCTACTGTTTCAACTGCCCTTTCATTACCACACTTCATCTGACTGCAGAACAACCTTCTTCCACCATGTTTAACGTCTGGATTGTTGGACATAGTTACATCCACTGGGCTCAAAGGTATGCTGAGAGCAGAAATTTACACAACCTCAATTTACAAGATGTGGAAATTAACTGGTTGGGCCAAAGAGGATTAAAATGTCACCAATTGATTCCATTGGTGAAAACCTTTATGCATTTGCCAAAACCTGACCTGTTAATAGTGCACTGTGGAGGTAATGATTTGGGCACTTTGACAGGGGTAGGTCTGGAAATGCTTTTAAAGGACACCTTGGCGCAATTAATGGCACTTTTTCCTCAAACTGCCTTGGTATATTCCAATATATGCCAAAGACAGAAATGGAGGTGGTCCAACCAATTTTGTCCACAAATTGAGAAAGCGAGGAAGCATGTAAACAAATCTGTTTCAGCTTACATGAGAGACCATGGAATGGGCTCTCTGTACAACAACAACTTGCGTTACTACATGCAAGATATCTACAGAGGAGATGGAGTTCACTTCTCAGATGAGGGCAACAGAATTTTCATTCTGAATTTAAGACTGTGCATTGGTACCTACTTATAAGTACCTAAATGTACCATAAATCCAAAAGCTCTTCTCAGAGCTACCCTACATCTGATCACTCACAATTATTATTTTTCTCTAACTTTTTTCACTAATTTTCCACAAAATTCGCTCCCCGGAGCGCTACCCGGTTCGCTAACCGAAAGCTAACCTCGCGGAATTTTTTTAAAAAACATTTTTTTTCCCGCACATATAAGCCTCCTCAGCCACGCTCAGAAAACCTAGGGGGTCAAGATAAGTCTACCATGACCCCTTCTACCCATTCTAAACATTATTTGCCCTCCATCTTGTATCTTAATGCGAACGAAACACAAAATGGTGGACTCCCGTGACGCTTAAGGTTCGCTAACCGGGCAGCTTCCCGGAAAGCGGTCCTAAAAAAAGGCGGGAAAGTAATTTACAGAAAAACGACTAGAGACACTCTCACCAAATATAGATTAGCTCATACTACATAACAATCCCTTCCATTCTCACAAATTTCATTGAAATTCCATTTAGCCATTTAGCCTGTAGACCTCTCCAAGTACCGTGAGGTAAATTACTTCACAAAACACATCTGAATTGTTGGAATTGACAACCAATGAAAATGTTACTTTCATTTTCTACTTTTATTACCTGACATTTGATTGGTTATATACCTGTATATATATAAAGGGAGAGAAGGAAACACAGCCATTTTGACTACTACTTCTTGTTGTACCTCCTATTTCAAAAGCTTCAAAAAACTTCAACTTCTTTGTGAAGGTAAGTTATAATTTAATATATTGTGCACTATGACTTAATATAGTAGACTTTTTCTGCTAGATATACACTATCCCTCTGTAGTAGTAATGTATTTAGATAGACTTCTCTGTTATAGTTATCAATGAAGTAAGGCTTGTCTTGGTTAAATCACATACACTTTTTTATAGTCCTATTTCCACTCTCATACTATACACTGCCAAAAGATAAATTCACTGATAAAAACTGCCTATCTAAAATTAATCCCAACAGTGCCCTATCTCTACTAATATATATTTTCTTATTCAAAATTTCAGGCAAAATGGAAGGCGAACAACAAGTTTCATTTTCGATTGAACTGAAGGAGAACAGCCAAGACAAACTTGATGACTTTATGGATGACAGTAGAGACCACGAACTTCTACAATGTGTTGAAGCAGTAGACAACTTGCTTCAAAATGAAAAACAATTACACCCTATAATAAATTATGACATTTCTGACAATGAAATGTTAGAAAATTTAATAAAATATGAAACACAATCATAATAAAAAAAAAATAAACAAAGAAAACAAAAAAAAACAAGAAAAACAACAAACAATTAACATACAGTATTAGAAAAGTCTTTCATTCTTTTATCCATAAAGTTCGCTGCCCAGAAAGCTATCCGGTTCGCGAACTTGGCGCTTACCACGCAAAAAAAAATTTTTTTTTTTGGACCCTCTAGGCCCTTTTAAAACCTCCACATAAAACCTAGGGGGTCAACGAGGATCTACTATGCCCCCTTATGGTAATTTCCCCCTTTGTTTTGGCCTCCTCTTGTCTCTCGATCCTACCGAGAGACAAGATGGCGGCCGCTCCGGACTGTTTAGAATGTTGACAGACACCGGAGGGCCAATCAGCTTCTCATCGCAAAGTTCCGTTACGCGAAAGGTTCGCTAACCAGATAGCTGCCCGGAGCGCTGTTACAGATATATATCTTGATTTAAACGTTAATTTCTCAAAATCCATTGAAGCACATATATTGAGACCTAGCAAAGGCACATCGGGCTAACAGTCCCTACAATTTTGCCAAGTTTCGTGAAAATCCATTCAGCCGTTCGGGCTAAAAGTGAGTCCAACCGCCCTATGGAAAATAACATGGGAAAAACGCGTTTTGGGACCCCCCTTTTTTCTCGGCCCCCCCTTGACGAACCCCCCCCAAATTTCCAGGTGCTGCTCAGAAACAAAATGTGCCATTTTCCTGAAAATTTCAGCCAATTCCGTCCACAAACGCCAAAGTTATTAGGCATAGAATTTTCAAAAGTCCCATAGAGAAAAAATCCTAACTATATATACCTACTGGCGACCGCCAGTAGGTAATATATATATATATATATATATATATATATATATATATATATATATATATATATATATATATATATAGCAGGGAGAATTATGGGTAAAGTCAGTCTTGCCTCCCAAACAGAACATCAGAAATTCTTTTTATTTGGAAAGCAGTACTTTCAACAAATCAGAGGAGTTGCAATGGGGGCCTGCTTCTCTCCCAGTTATGCCTGTTTGCATATGGGATACTGGGAGGAGCAGGTCCTTGCACGCAATTTTGCAGACACCGTGTCCACTAAGGTAGTCAAGTGGTTATGGTATATAGATGACCTTTTTGTAATCTGGGATGGCTCTGCACAAGAGGCCGCAGACTTCATAGACAAACTGAACGATAAAGGGTTGAACTTACAGTTTACCAGCCAGATCAGTGAAACATCTATATGTTTCTTAGATGTAGAGGTCTATGTAAAAGAAGATAGGCTGGAAACAAAACTGTACAGAAAAGCCACAGCTGGCAACAGCGTTCTACATTCCAGCAGTCATCATCCTGCCCATCTTATAAGAAGCATACCTTACGGGGAAATGCTCCGCATAAGACGAATTTGCAGTACTGAGGCAGATTGTAGAGCAGCACAATTACAATGCAGCAATAGATTCATACAGAGGGGCTATAATTGTGATGTTATAAGAAGAGCTATGAACCGAGCTAACGCTCATGACAGGGCATCCCTATTATCAATAATTCCCCTTGACCAAGTTGGATCACAGTCAGAGAGAGGGAGGGCCAACAAGGCAGCTACCGGTACAACAGATTGTGAAACATGATTGATTTTCACTTTCAATAATCAACATCGTACCATAAGAAATATTGTCAAGCGCAACTGGTCACTGATTAACAGTGATCCAGTGTTAGGTAAAGATATTGCAGGGGCTCCTAAAATAGCCTACAAGCGTGCTAAGACAATGGGCAACTGCCTGGTATCAAGTAGCCCAGAGATAAGGACAAAGAACATATGGCTAGGTACAAGTAAGGGTTTCTTGCGGTGTTCCTCTTGTAAAGCCTGTAAGAATGGCGTAAGTAGAACAGAATACTCTACACCATTCAACAGTACACCCACCACATTTAAGTACAAACTGACGTGCCGCACCCAGTACGCGCTATATGTGCTAGAATGTCCCTGTGGCCTGCGATATGTAGGCAGTACGAGGCCACAGGTGTACAAACGCATACTCCAGCACCTTAGGGCCATCACTAACGGCGATACCGCATACCCCGTGGCTAGACATTTTGGTGAGGCACACAAGAAAAAAGCGTCAGATTTGAGGTACTTTGTAATTGACACGGTCCCACCTCAGAGAACAGGAGGAGACCGTGAGTTATTGCTGAGTAGATTAGAAACACGCCACATCATTCTACTTGAAACCAAAAATCCTAATGGGGTGTACACAGGGGAGGACTGTAACACGTATTTATGAATTTCAGTATGTAAACTAAGTGTATTCAGAATTATTCAATCATAACGGTTGTCTCAGTTAGAAATCTTGAAAATCAATTTTTAAAAAAATGTTTCACTACACAATTTTTCATATTATTTGCCACATATGGTTTCACGTAACAGCTTTGAGCCACTATTTATTTGCCAAATTTGCACATATATGCGGTCACCATATTTTGTGTTTGTTAATAGCCCACTGGGGCATAATCATACTATGGTAGTTTTAAGAATATTTATGTTCTGCGAGTATAGGGAGTAACACTAGATGGTTTAAGTAGTGTGGCTCACTGGTTAGAGGCGGCAGACCCGAGAGCAGAGGACGGCCCGGGACCAGGGTTCGATTCCCGGCGCGGCAGGTTTCTGGACCAGGGTCAGCGGACTCGATAATTCTCTCGCCTCGGTGCCCACTCTGATCAGCGATCACACTCGGCAACTCTGGGCATTAGCTTGCCTCATCTTCACTAACGGCCCCACCAGACCGCCGGGGATGCCTGGTCTCACCCTGGATATACCCATTAAGGGGCCATCTCTCAGGGAAGCCAGGAAGGGTTTCGCAGCGGTCGAAGCGCCCCGGGACCCTCCGGGTAAGTAGTGCGCTATATAAATGCCTATACATTACATTTTTAACGTCTAGTATGTAACAGAGTATAAACTAGGAAAAGAATGGTGTCATTTTGCAGTGCTATAAAATATTTATAAATTTTGATATTATATAATGTTTTAACAAATATTTATTGATAGTATCTATATTATCCACATTGCACTATTTGCACATTGCATTATTTGCACAGCTTTGTCCCTCTTTCGTAAGTCTTTTCCTTCGGATGTTTTTCCTTTATTTCTGCTGCTCCTAGATGTATATAGATCAATTCAACTGAATGAAATTTATGTTTTTATATATATATATTTAGATCTATACGATTACCAGTGTTTAATGTACAGTATGATGCAGTTTATCAAACATCCTTTCACGCAGTCAGTCATCAATATGTCTTATGTAAGATACAATGAAATTGCATTTAAGGAGTTATCAAACAACCATAGTATATCATTTATGTCTATGATGATGTGGCATGTAATTATTGGTTACGAGCACTTTAAATTGAGCACATCCGCCCTAAAACGTTGTCATGTGATCAAGGTGCTTCGGGCACCGAAACGCGTCGTGGTGGAGTCATGGTGAGCAATTAAATCATTATTGCACTATACCTGGGTTTGCTTCGTCTTTTTTTGCTGCCAGATTGCTTCTCTATGCTGAAAAAAAATATATATATATATATACATATATATATATATATATATATATATATATATATATATATATATATATATATATATATATAGCAGGGCGAATTATGGGTAAAGTCAGTCTTGCCTCCCAAACAGAACATCAGAAATACTGGCTACCGTCTTGAGTGAAACTTGAGTCCTAGGTAATCACTGTATCTGGATGAAAGGCCCTCACCCACCTCTGTGGCGGCATGCTTCATCCTTGTGCCCTGCTTGGCACTGACTGAATCGATCAAAGTGAGAGCTACAATCCATTGAGTTGTTTACAGATCTTGCTCTCAAGCTGGCCTGAAGCAGAATCGCTGTGGACTGGGGAATCTTAAATGGACCGCTCCTGCTTGCTTGGACCCAGCAGGTGCCCATCCTTTTGGGAGTACTCTGCCCCTCTCACAGATTATTTCTAATAAAGCATTTCTGCTGACACGAAGGAGTCCTTCCATCAAACATAAATGCAGGATGGGCTGGTGTGTCAATGCAGTCCTCTCAGCAATAATCTTTGAGTCTTAGAAACAATCCTTCTAAGCAGGATTTGTTTCGCAGGGTAAATGTATATCAGGAAGTCCACTATATTTAGGACAGCGATAAAGGTAAAGTTAAGGCGGTGGCCCTGCCGTGGGCTGCCATTAATGTCTGCTGAAGGGGAGTCAACAGGCAGCTATCCTTTAAAATTATGGAATTTGGGTTTCATTTATCCTAGTAAGATATGTTATGTTATGTTAACAAGAATTTCTATAGCGCACGTACACCAAGAGGTTTCATGGCGCTTGTTATGAGCAGTGTCAAAGCAAGGACGGATTTACGCATGAGCCTGCTCAAACAGCCGGGTCTTGAGCATCTTTCTGAACCCCAGGAGGTTGTTGCAGGACCGGATTACTGGTGGTAGGGATTTCCATAATTTACGGGCCAGATAGGAGAACCTACACCCTCCCTGGCGTTTGAGCTTAAAGGTGGGGGTAGTTATCAGTTGGAGGTGAGCTGAACGCAGGTTGTGAGAAGCGACATGCCTCGATATCATGCAGCTGATGAATTTAGGGCTCCGGCAATTCAGGGCCTTAAAAATTAGGCACCCTGTCTTGAAGGCTGCAAGTTGGGCAGTAGGGAGCCAGTGAAATTGTAGTAGTAAAGGTCTGGCAGATTGCCATCTATGTTGTTTGTGGATTAGTCTTGCAGCGGTTCGGTACCAGCTGGAGACGTTCAAGTAAAAATAGTGGCAGGCTGAGTTAGATAGAGTTAGAGAAGTCAAGGTGAGAAAGTACCAGGGCAGTCACTACCTGTGTGAGAGCGGTGTGAGTGAGCAGGTGGCTAATCTTCCTAATTTTGCGCAACTGGAAGAAGCAGGTTAAGACCACTGCCCCCACATGGGCTCTAAGTGAGAGATCAGCATTTATGGTGACCCCTAGGCTTTTTACGGAGGGGGACGGGTGGGGGGAGGTCCCAGTTCAGTTGGCCAATAGTGTGGGCCCCAATAGATCTGGCCTTTCCCAGGCAGGACTAGTTGGGTCTTGCCCGGATTAAGTTTGAGGTGATTGAGGTCCATCCAACGCTGGATATGAAGCATAGTAGTTTGAAATTCCTGGATTGAGTCAGGGGAGTTATCGCTAGTAAAAACTAAGTGTGGACGAATTTAGCGGATCCGCGGTCTGCAAATTTGCACAAAATGGCAAAAAAATCTGCTAGTTTGTGGATTTTCCCGCGAAATCGCAGATTTTTTTGCCATTTGCAATAATGTGACATTGTAGGCGGTAGATATGGGGAGGAAGCACACCTGCCTAGTCTCAACCATGCTCACTAGTTATTTGGGCTGATTATAATGCGTGACTGAATTTGACCTTCAAATTGGGCACCTGCTTTATGTATATTTGTAAGTGCTTCCTGTTGAGGTTGAATTTTTGTGACAGGAGCATCGTGCCAGAATGAGTCCTGCCTGCATATTTATCCATGAAGAAGCCACCCTCTACTGATAAAAAATAAAATCCGCAAATCCGCTTGCGGGCGGATTTGTGGGCAATTTAGCGCGATTCGCGGATCGCAAAATTGCAGAAAATCCGCAAAATTCGCGAGCGGAACGGATTTTGCGCCCACCCTTAGTAAAAACAAGCTGAAGGTCATCAGCATAGTTAAATGTGGTTACCTTCCTGTTCCTTAGAGAGTGAATCAAGGGTAGGAGGTAAAGATTGAACAGATGGGAAGACAGCGACGATCCCTGTGGGACACCACACATGGGAGCGATCTTGGGGGCAGTGAAAGGGGCAAGGCGTACTGCTTGGGGACGGCCCCCGAGGAAGGACTTGATCCAGTTAAAGGCTGATCCCTGTCTGACACGGTCCATCAGGATTTTATGGTCGACCATATCAAAAGCGGCCGACAGATCCAGGAGCACCAAGGCCTGAGGGATGCCCTTGTCCGCATTTGCTCGTAAGGCGTTCAATACCGCAAGAATTACTGTCTCAGTGGAGTGAGTGGGTGGAAGCCTGCTTGGTGAGGGTCTAGATGTTCAAAATGTTCAATGAAGTTGGATAAACATCTAGCAACATGAGCCTCTAAGATCTTGGCCAAGAAGGGAAGCAGGGAGATGGGGCAATAGTTAGATAGCTTCAGGGGGTCCGCCCCTGGTTTCTTTAAGAGAGGGATCACTATCGCATTCTTGAATACGGTAGGGGCCTTACCCTGCAAGAGAGACTCATTAAGGAAGGGCAGCACGGTATGTGGCAGGGCAAAGAAGGTGCTCTTTAGAATGTGAGGGGGGCAACAGTCTTTGGGGGAGCCTGATTTAACTCGGGACAGCAAATCTAGGAAGGCCTGTGGGCATATGGCACGGAAGTGATCTATGGTGGCTGAATTGGTTTTCGTAGTGTCGAGGAGCTCCGTGTGTCTGGGAGTGGGGATGCTAGCTTTGATGCTGGAGATTTTGTCCATGATATATTTGTTCAGGGAGTTGCATAGATCTTGGGTAGGCGTCTGTTTAGGGAGAATTCTCTCAGCATTGCATAGGTAGTTGACTATCGTGAAAATTTCCTTCGACCTATTGTGGGAGCTCAGGATTCTGGCAGAAAAATAGGCTGCCTTGGCTGCCGTAATAGGGTTTTTATACTCTTTGCGAGCCTTTGAGTACTGGAGTTTTCCTTCAAGGGAGTATCCAAGTCTCCATCTCCTTTCTTTCTGGCGGAGCGCTAGTTTTTGCTTTTTTACCTCAACAGAGAACCATTTCTGAGCGTCGGCTCGGTGGGCATGGTTGAGTTTCGTGAGCGGGGCATGTGTGTTGCAAGCCGCTAGTAGTTAGGCAGAAATGTTCTCTTCTGTGGAGTTAATATTGGGGTTAAGGGCGGGCACTGAGCTGGCCAAGGTGTCAATAAATTCCTGTTTATTGAGAGCCCTCCACTTTCTTATCATGCCACCCTCAACCGTGGGGGTCTTAATATTAAGGGGGAATGTTGCTGTGAATGTTATTAAATGATGGTCCGACCATATGCAAGGTAAGACCATGGGCACTTATAATGTTAAATTGGTGGACCAGATCTGGTCTAATGTGTGGCCTTTGACATAGGTGGCAGGGGATATGTGCTGAGTAAAGTTAATGTTAGAGAGTAAATCTGACAATTCTGCGACGTGTGGCCCATCAAGAACGTCGTTACACCAGTAGTTCATATCGCCTATGAGTAGTATGTTAGCGTAATTCGAGGCCAGATTAGCCATTTGTTCACTCAGAGAAAGCGGGAACAAGGGCATGGCTGTGGGGGCCTATAGACAAGGACACAGATGAGGGGTCCACAACTGGATTCCAGTTTAATGGCAATATTATCCACCGCCGGAAGGCTAAGGGGGGGTTAAGGTAGTGAAATTATGGTCTTTATGGATAATGGTGGCTACTCCGCCACTAGTTTTGCCTGGAAGCCAATTTACATGGAGTATGTAATAGTCTTGAGGTATTACCGCTAGCATGTCCGGGGTGGAATTGTGGTTTAACCAGGTTTCCGTGACCAGAAAAACATCTGGTTTTTCAGACATAAGCAGCAAAAAGATGTCCAGCTGGGGTTTGATCAAGGAGCGGTTATTGAGATACAAAATATGTGGGACAGTGTTTTTTACTTTAATAGGGCCGGGAGCTTGAGAGGGGTAAGGGGTGGGAGCTGGTAGCTCTACACGGGGTCTCCGAGGTTGACAGATGCCATTATGATTGATGCGCTTGTGGAAAGAGGGATCAAGGGGGAAGGCCGGCTAGGCCTTTGATCTAAGTTCCTCAGAGGAGTATTTAAAGAATTGGCCATAGATCATGGCACCTGGGCCCATCAGGGCGCGGACGGGTGCAGACGGGCTTACCTTTGGTGTGCCTTTGGTGCACCGACGGCGCGCCCGCTGTGCGCGTCCGCTGTGCTCCCGCGCTGCGGTGATCAATAACAGAACTCAAATTGCCTGCTCCAGCACAGCGGCGATCATTTGTACCCGGGCCCGCCTCTAACTCCTCCCCCTCCCAGCGAGATTGGCTGAGGCCGAGGGGTTGTGCTGAGCAGAGTGGCAGGGGTCCGCCCGCTAATGCGAAGAGGCCGAGACTGATTTCAATTTTAAAAAGGTATTATGCACAAATTCTAACAGTTGAACCAAAGTTTTTTTTAAACAAAGCGCATGCAGCAGCAGTCTGCGTGGCAATAACACAACTCAAATATGCTGTGTTCTATTTAAAACAAGGGGTGGTGAGGGACAGAGTCTCTGAATTAAACAGAATACTCTCACCCAGTCAAGAGATCAGGGCTAGATCCAACACCGTTTTTTAGCTCACTGCACCATCCCAGTTTCAGAACCTGGCTGTATGCAAATTAGTCTGTTCCTGTCCCAGTGCATGATGGGAACAGGGCAAACCAAACTACAAAAGCCAATTCTTACACTGGGAAGGAAACAAGCTACCGGGGACCGGTTTCTGGCATTTCAGCCTCTTCGGCCCGGCTTGCTTGAATCCTGATGGTGCAATGAGCAAGGGACTCACATCTGAGTATACCCTTCCACGCTTAGGGTGGACAAAAATATTTACAACAAGGGGTGGTGAGGGACAGAGTCTCTGAATTAAACAGAATACTCTCACCCAGTCAAGAGATCAGGGCTAGATCCAACACCGTTTTTTAGCTCACTGCACCATCCCAGTTTCAGAACCTGGCTGTATGCAAATTAGTCTGTTCCTGTCCCAGTGCATGATGGGAACAGGGCAAACCAAACTACAAAAGCCAATTCTTACACTGGGAAGGAAACAAGCTACCGGGGACCGGTTTCTGGCATTTCAGCCTCTTCGGCCCGGCTTGCTTGAATCCTGATGGTGCAATGAGCAAGGGACTCACATCTGAGTATACCCTTCCACGCTTAGGGTGGACAAAAATATTTACAACAAGGGGTGGTGAGGGACAGAGTCTCTGAATTAAACAGAATACTCTCACCCAGTCAAGAGATCAGGGCTAGATCCAACACCGTTTTTTAGCTCACTGCACCATCCCAGTTTCAGAACCTGGCTGTATGCAAATTAGTCTGTTCCTGTCCCAGTGCATGATGGGAACAGGGCAAACCAAACTACAAAAGCCAATTCTTACACTGGGAAGGAAACAAGCATCCCCTTTTGTAAATCGATTTTGGCCACTATAGGTGTGGCAGGGTATACTCAGACATGAGTCCCTTTCTCACTGCTCCATCAGGATTCAAGCAAGCCGGGCCGAAGAGGCTGAAATGCCAGAAACCGGTCCCCGGTAGCTTGTCTCCTTTCTGGTAAAGAATTGGCTTGGTAGTTTAGTCTGCCCTGTTCCCATGATGCACTGGGCCAGGGACAGACTGATTTGCATATAGCCAGGTTCTGAGCTGGGATGGGGCAGTGAGATAAATAACGGTGATGGATCAAGCCCTGATCTTTGGACTGGGTAAGAGTGGTCTGCTCAATTCAGACACTCTGTTCATCACCACCCCCTTTTGTAAATCGATTTTGGCCACTATAGGTGTGGCAGGGTATACTCAGACATGAGTCCCTTTCTCACTGCTCCATCAGGATTCAAGCAAGCCGGGCCGAAGAGGCTGAAATGCCAGAAACCGGTCCCCGGTAGCTTGTCTCCTTTCTGGTAAAGAATTGGCTTGGTAGTTTAGTCTGCCCTGTTCCCATGATGCACTGGGCCAGGGACAGACTGATTTGCATATAGCCAGGTTCTGAGCTGGGATGGGGCAGTGAGATAAATAACGGTGATGGATCAAGCCCTGATCTTTGGACTGGGTAAGAGTGGTCTGCTCAATTCAGACACTCTGTTCATCACCACCCCCTTTTGTAAGTCGATTTTGGCCACTATAGGTGTGGCAGGGTATACTCAGACATGAGTCCCTTTCTCACTGCTCCATCAGGATTCAAGCAAGCCGGGCCGAAGAGGCTGAAATGCCAGAAACCGGTCCCCGGTAGCTTGTCTCCTTTCTGGTAAAGAATTGGCTTGGTAGTTTAGTCTGCCCTGTTCCCATGATGCACTGGGCCAGGGACAGACTGATTTGCATATAGCCAGGTTCTGAGCTGGGATGGGGCAGTGAGATAAATAACGGTGATGGATCAAGCCCTGATCTTTGGACTGGGTAAGAGTGGTCTGCTCAATTCAGACACTCTGTTCATCACCACCCCCTTTTGTAAATCGATTTTGGCCACTATAGGTGTGGCAGGGTATACTCAGACATGAGTCCCTTTCTCACTGCTCCATCAGGATTCAAGCAAGCCGGGCCGAAGAGGCTGAAATGCCAGAAACCGGTCCCCGGTAGCTTGTCTCCTTTCTGGTAAAGAATTGGCTTGGTAGTTTAGTCTGCCCTGTTCCCATGATGCACTGGGCCAGGGACAGACTGATTTGCATATAGCCAGGTTCTGAGCTGGGATGGGGCAGTGAGATAAATAACGGTGATGGATCAAGCCCTGATCTTTGGACTGGGTAAGAGTGGTCTGCTCAATTCAGACACTCTGTTCATCACCACCCCCTTTTGTAAATCGATTTTGGCCACTATAGGTGTGGCAGGGTATACTCAGACATGAGTCCCTTTCTCACTGCTCCATCAGGATTCAAGCAAGCCGGGCCGAAGAGGCTGAAATGCCAGAAACCGGTCCCCGGTAGCTTGTCTCCTTTCTGGTAAAGAATTGGCTTGGTAGTTTAGTCTGCCCTGTTCCCATGATGCACTGGGCCAGGGACAGACTGATTTGCATATAGCCAGGTTCTGAGCTGGGATGGGGCAGTGAGATAAATAACGGTGATGGATCAAGCCCTGATCTTTGGACTGGGTAAGAGTGGTCTGCTCAATTCAGACACTCTGTTCATCACCACCCCCTTTTGTAAATCGATTTTGGCCACTATAGGTGTGGCAGGGTATACTCAGACATGAGTCCCTTTCTCACTGCTCCATCAGGATTCAAGCAAGCCGGGCCGAAGAGGCTGAAATGCCAGAAACCGGTCCCCGGTAGCTTGTCTCCTTTCTGGTAAAGAATTGGCTTGGTAGTTTAGTCTGCCCTGTTCCCATGATGCACTGGGCCAGGGACAGACTGATTTGCATATAGCCAGGTTCTGAGCTGGGATGGGGCAGTGAGATAAATAACGGTGATGGATCAAGCCCTGATCTTTGGACTGGGTAAGAGTGGTCTGCTCAATTCAGACACTCTGTTCATCACCACCCCCTTTTGTAAATCGTGTTCTATTTAATGCCTTAGAGAGATGTGAAGTACATATATTAAGCAAGCATCTGCTAAAACACAGTCTTTTCTAAAGCCAATTTGGTACCTAATTTTGGGTGAAAATCTACCAGATTCTGATACCCACCTAGTTTTACCAATGGCTTTGAAGAGTTATATTCAGAAATCCATTTCCTATACAAGATGTATGTAATGATGTCAAATATTGCCTTTGCATTTGATACTGAGTGTTATCAAATAAAGTGAGTACTGAGAGATCTAACCTAAGGCTTGGTCCCTACCACAGTCAGGCCAATTGATGTCTTAAATATTGGAAGAGCTGAAGAAGCCTTTGTAAATTGTTATATGTCACTGCAACTTTAAAGCAATGTACTGTGTTTGACTGAAAATGTAGCAACATCTGATGACATATTTAAAGTAATTAGCATAAAAAACACAGCACAAAAACGAATTGCAAAACAAAATAACAGCACAACAAAAACATCATTGGGTAAAGCACAACAAATCAAAACAGCAACGAGAGTAAAACAAAGCCACAAACAATGCCACACAGTAGCACAATAGGCAGCAAAACCCATCTCCACCTCAACAAAATTCAACACAACAAATATGCACATATATTCTTGCCACATATTACCACCTCCATATACCTTCTTCCATAAAACGGTTGTAAAAGATGTTTGCACCAAGCACTGCATTCCTTACCACCAAGGATATGTGATAGCAGCAGTCAAGATGCTTAGGGCCCTATTCACAAAGGGCCTCCGCACTCATGGTGGAGGACCCGCAGTTGTAGTGGAGGGCTCACACACGTGGCAGGACCTCTGCAATGAGAAACTGCAATGTGGGGCACCCACCTCCATTGCGGAGGCACTTTGTGAATGGGGCCCTTAATGCTCCAGTCCAAAATGTCCAATGGCCTTAATCTATTTTTACAGCCCAAAAATATTTTTCGCGATAGTGGAAAAACACAACTCAAAATGTAGCTTTCTTCTAAAATATTTTATAAGATGCATATCCCCATCCTTCTGAATGCAGGCTCTTACAGTTTCTAGTGTGAAATCTGAGGTATTGGTGTCCACGTATAATGTTTGGAGAAATCGCGCTGCGCGATGAAAGTGCTAAGCAAAAGATAGTGTTCAAGTGTCAGATGCTGGTGCCTCATAAACATATACATGTATTCTTATGATTAACCTAGCCAATGAAGTGCAACCAAAATTGAATCTCCCGCATTGAACAGCCTCCAGCAAGTTGTAAATCCTAAATATCTCTGCTCATCTTTCGCACTCTAGGCATATTATCAAGGACAGCGTTAAAATTATCACCTCTATAGCGGCAATAATGGGCTTGAATCAAATAGAAACCCATGTTCACACCAGAACATGGGCTTCTATGGGAATTCACAAGGGTTATTATCAAGCCCATTATCGCTGCTTCAGCGGCAGTTTCCTGCCGCTAAAGCGGCGATAATATTAACGCCGTTTCTTGATAATATGCCCCTCTGAGTTTAGACCAATTTTGAATAATATATATCAAATTATTCATATCTCGTTTGTCCAAGAAATTTCACTTGCACATGACATTAACATTTACCTTAGCTGACATACAAATTTTGCTCTCAAACCTTTCATACCATGTTGCTCACATGCTGATTTTACTCTTCCTGGCTGCAGGGGTAAATACCAATACTAACAAGCTAGATCAATATAAATGTATCCTTAAGCTCCAAACTGTTAAAGAGAGTTGATATGTTGCACAGACTATATGTCACAATATTTTGATCAAAATGGCACAGGTTCCAGATTACAGGCGCTCTGCAGTGTAATTTGGAGAATCACTACCAATAAAAGGGTTGTTGATCAGGTGAAATTTTTACACAAAAAAATGTAGTTCCGGTAGAAAACGAGGAAGAGGAATATTGATTTTGAGTTCCTCTTCAATATCTGGATTAAAACTTTGTGTTATTTTTAGGTAAATGCCTGCACATCATCATTAGGTATGCTTGGTCCTGGCATCAAACGTTGGCCGTAACATCTTCTAGAATTGTCTTGAATATAACTTTGTGACACTTCTTTACAGAATAATTCCTTGAAACACAAGGATCTACACTTTTAATTGCTACTCAAACCATTCTTAAGTCTTCAGAATAAGGTTGCACCTATAGTTCTTCAATGATGAAAAGGAGTAAGCTGCCATCCGTAGAGAGAGCTTTGATGAGGTACGATGGTAAAACATGATCTTCGTAAGAAGTGGTTTTGAAGAAGCTGAGTATGTTGTGAGGTCTGGAAGAGATAGGGCTTTGAAGGATGGTCATTGCTGGATTCTATGGGAAGTGGTGGATATAAGAGATGAAACAGGCTTGGTGTTGCTAATGTGCTGTTGGGTCTTCTGTAGTATTTCATTGAAGAAGAGGCTGATGGCATTCCACATTTCTGATGAGTGACAAATAAGCGGATCTGGCAGGGGGTAGATTCAGTGCTTTATTGTCTTCAACAACAGTTTTCTTCTGTCAATGGCTTCATTGATGGTGTCTGTATAATAGTTTACTTTGGATAATATGATGAGCTGCCTGTGTGGTGTGCTGGGGGGACATTTGTTTTCTTTCATTTTCTTTTCTGTCTGCAGTTGGATCGTTTATTGTCAGCAAGATGTTTAGACTGCCATGGTGCTAAAGGCTTTGACTTACATGTGTGTTGTAATTGGGGAGTGATTGTTCCATTTGCTTTCCAACAATTTGTTGAAAGTTATTTAAAAAGGTGTTGGTGTTAAATGTGTAGTTGAAAGAGTGAGAGAGAAATTCAATCAGTAGGTTGTCTATGGATAACAATTTGAAAGATCTGGAGGTTTGGTCTTCTCTTTTGTATTAACTTTGATGTGTTAGTAGGATGTTCTGCAGGGAGATAGGGAGAGCAAAGAGGCAGATCCAGGCTAGTGGAATGGATGATTGGATTGTTGGTCATGTTGAGAAGACAAGGTTGAGGATGTGGACTTTAGAGTGTGCTGGTTGTGTAACAATCTGTATCACATTGAGCATCTATGAGGTTGAAGAGGCTGTCTCTTGTTTTTTTTAGCTTGTGTTGTTTGGGAGGTTGAAGTCATCAAAGAGGGTAGTGTGAGAATGCCAGATGAACAACGTGGTGAGAAGATCTAAGAATTCATCATTGAAGAGTTTGCTCTACCTGGGTGGCCGCCTGAGTTGCAGAGAGTGAGAAATAGCCATGGAGTTGAGTATTACTTGCTTGCCTTGGGCTGAGGTCCAGGGTGACTTAAGGATGACATCAAGACATCCTTCCTTCTTATGTGCATAGCATACACAATGGTTGTTTTAACCTGTGGGAAAAATGATGTTTAGGACATGTGAAGATGTGGCTGTGAAAAATGTTTCTGTGATGAAATTGGTGTCCAGCTTGTGATGGGTGATGAGGTCTGCAATGTCTGGTGTGTGGAGTGCTGTGATAGCGAACATTAGTTAAACTGTGTGTTCTTTAGTTTGAGGGTGTTTGGTAGTTAGTGAGAGATATACAAGGTTGGGTCTATGTGTTGTATGAATAGTGTATGAGTGTCTGGGACATCTACATCTGGGTGCGATTGTGGGGACTGGCTGTTTGGGGTGGTGGGTGATGCACAAAATGTTATCTTACCTTGAAAGTTTTAATGGAGCAGAGTTTCTGGCTGAAGGCCCTTCCTGGCTCAAACAGGCTATGTCCTTATCATATCTGCCTGTGAATGGGGACAACTGTGTGATAGGACACCACCATGAAGAGTTGACTGGAGTAGGGAGTCAATCAATCAATCAATCAGGAGTTTGTTAAAGCACAACTACTCACCCGTAAGGGTTTTAAGGTGCTAGGGGTGGGGGGGTGGGGGGGGGGGGTGCAGGTTCCATGCCATCAAGGAGGGGGTCTGTCGAAGAGCCAGGTTTTGAGGTTTCTTGCGAAGATGGGGAGCAATGTTGTCTGTCTGAGGTGGAGCGGAAGGGCGTTCCATGCTTTGGCCACGAGGAAGGAGAAGGAGCGGCCTACCGATCTGGTCTTTCTGGTGCGGGGGACCACGGCGTAGGAGAAGGCAGGAAGGGATGTCACTTTCTGTGCATATTGAATATGGGAAATGCAGTGGTGTCCCTTCCTGTGCAGATGGATGATGGGAAATTAAGTCCTCTTGCTTAGTTCATAGTTAAATGGTTTGAGTGGAAATCAGTGGAATCACTTCCTGTGCAGACGGATGATGGAAATCCAGTGATGGGAAATTCAGTGATGTAACATCCTGTGCAGTAGAAGGATTATAATTGCAGTGGTGTCACTTCCTGTGCAGATAAATCATGGGTAATGCAGATGTTTCACTTCCCGTGCAAATGTATGATAATGGAAACTCCACTAATGTCCATTCTTGTGCAGAGGGATGATGTGAAGTGCAGTAATTTCGCTTCCTGTGCAGATGGATGATGGGAAATGAAGTCCTCTTGCTTGGCTTCCTTATCTATGCCTAGATCTATGTCTGTTTACATATGTGGGTGTCAGTGCACTGAAATGATATGTCTGAATAAATGTACATCTTTGTGAATGTATTCTTAGAAGTTTTTTGCTCTGCCTGTGTTATAGCGCAGGTGTGTTGGGCCTCAATAAATCTCTACTTCAAAATAATGTTCCCCAGATTAACCTCAGCTACCACATTGATCTCATTAGGTCCTCTGATAGATCTTGTTCTGTGCTGAAAGGGACTAGAATATTTACGGGATGAACTGTTATATTACATGTAATAAGATAATAGTTCGCATTTATTCATTACCAAATGGTTTAGCTTAGAAAACATATATTTTTAGGTCAGTAAATTTGAAAAGAAGATACATTTTCCACAACAAATGAATGAAACAGAATCAGCAGAACAGTTATCTCAGTTGGTATCTTTATTGTATTTAAAGACATTTTCATGCCAATTTTTTTTACAACTTATTATGGTTTAATAAGCATTATTAAAGCTGTGAGAATCAAAGTTTGAAGTGAATTATCCTCCTCAGCCGAGGGAGATTGTATCATGGGTAATGAGTCCTTTAAACAAAAAAACATCATACAAACCCTATAGATAAAGGTTTAGTAATCCCCAAATGACGAGTTCCAGTTCATGGAAAGGTTTGTCTGCCCTTGACACCACTGCAGCATCAATGCCACATCAGTTGTCGGAAACCTTATAGCTGGACAGACTCCACTACGCAAGCATACCAGCTGGCAACAAATGCAGTAGTTCATCTCAGTTCGCATTAGTTTCTGGAAGTCCAAATCATCAGTGTCTGTGCCACATGGTGAGTTGAGAAGGTGGACGAGATAGGAACCACCCCTGTCCACACTTTAGGCAATTAGACGCCATCGCTTTCTGGTTTACACCCCTTGATATTACCAATTTGATCAAACCACTCTGTCCCATTGGTCAGTTCAGTAGGATGAGATGATGTAGTGAGCAAAAAGTATACAGATCTGGAAGAATTAAGTAATCCATTACTTTGTATTTCCTTAAGACAACTGTCCTTAATCATACAATTGGTTAAGTCATCTAGGAAATAGACAAGACCATGCTCTCGCCCTTTGTCAGTTCTTTCCCAAGCATGTGTTCTAGGAAGTAACAATTTTGTTGCAAGTCCAATAGAGTGAGCTACAAGCGTGAAAGGAATCCTTGATTGTTAAAGCACAAGTAGAAACTTTGTGAAAGGTTCCCATAGGCTTCAGACTATTCAGTTCATAAATTCATACTAGGAAAGGAAAGCATGATTTGGTCCTTCATGAAACACAGCTTGTGCACGATAAATGTATGTTAAAATATGATTTTCACGTTATTAGAAACCATGCATTAGTTCTTTAATTTAGGCAATTTAACAATTCATATCTACATCTTGTAAGTATAAAGTAACACTCTATTTTCATTTCACATTTTATATGTCACGTAATAGGTTAATGCATCACCCAAGATTCAAAGGCACATTTAGAATATCCTTTTCAAAATGCAAATCATTATACTTTCTTTTTCTCTTAATTATCAGTATTCATTATTACACATTATAAGGTTAACAATCATGTTCATGACATTATCATTTTTATTCATTAATGGAGTTTTTTATGTTATCATTTATTTATGACATTCATTTACACATAGAGAGAAACATCTTAATATGTTTGTTAAAGTTTTCAGTAGTTTGTTTATGGGTAAATGTCATCACAATCCTACACCTAACATTCTGCATCCTTTTACGATGCAGTACCTAAATCAAGTTTTGTGTGTGTTTTTTCTTAAACATGGTAACCTAACGTGCATTTGTCATGTTCGGAAATAAATGTCACACATCATTTTGCTAGGGGGAATTCATAGAGATAGACAAAAGATAACATCCATGCTCTATCACCTGTGTGCATGTATGTACATTTGCATATTTTCTAAAATGTTGCAGGCCTTTCTGTGCATGCAGCATACAATTCTACGACAACAACAAAGAATCTGTGGGTCCATGAGAGAGATGACTATATATACACAGACGGGTACACAGTACAACCCTACAGGGAAGCGCAACAAAGGGGAGTCTCATTTAAGAGGACAGTATCCCATCACCCACAGAAGTGGCATGCTTCATCATTTGGGATCTCCTCTTGGCTGCAACCTAGTGTAGCCAAGGAGCTACAACTCCTTGCTGGTGTAAAGGAGGAGCTCGCGGATGTTTTAATGAAATCCGGGACTAGATCACCTAAGATCAATGGAGCATGAAAATGGTGTGGTAAGAGTGCGTGGTGCAATGCGTGAAATATGTGCATTAGAATTGGCTACCAAGAGAAAAAGAGTTTATTAAGTATCTCTTGGTGTCAAAGATTAAAAAGCAGTAAAGACGCCATGTGAATAAATTTACGAACGCGTTAGTGAAAGTGTCTACATGTTTCAGCCACCTTTGATCCTATATTGATCATGGCTTTCTTCAGGACCTAGATGTAACTACTACACTCTAAATATGTGAAAAATTAACACAAAAACATATATTAAAGAACAATACAACCATATACCTGTGTCATGCTTCCCCGGACTCGATCCTGAGCACCACTCTGGATACTTAGGATCGAGCCCGGGGTAGCGACGGACTAGAGCGTTGCCTCACGCCCTGAGCTTGCCAGGAGCGGTGGGTTTTCTCCTGATTTGATGCAGGAGTTCGATACTTATGCCTGTAGTTTCAACATACGCATCACACAGGTATAAGGTTGTATTGTTCGTTGTTGTTGTCATATATAATTAGGGGACTTATCCACGCAGGTCTATAAACTTCCCTCAGATCCTCTTCTTACCTGGTACTATATTGCATACAATTCTACCCCACTACTTTTGTCAGTGCTTAGTATTTTTCAAGGTTTAGACAATTTAAATGATTATTAATTGTCAGTTTTGCTTTCTGGATATGTTTTGCAATGAGAAGTTATGTTAACATGTGTTATGTCACTTTATTTGCATTTGACTAGTCTCAACCACCATTGTTATGGCATAGTTATGCTCCCTCTATCTGTTCGCGCTATTGGGCTGATCTGGGAAGGGCATCAATCTAACTCAAGGAATCATTCTTTGATGGGTCTATTGTTTGTTGGTATTAGTAGAGCTAGCAAACAGTTGGTACATTGTTAAGATTTTAAATGGTTTGCCAGAGTTAGTGATTATGCAAACTGAGCTTGATCTAGCAGGTCTTTATGGTGATTTATGTGTATATGTGTGTGTGTGTGTTTACACGTGTGTATGGCCAAGGACTTTCAATTTTTCTCTTGATTGAGGGGATCAATTGTCCTTTACCCAGCCACAGTATAGTACTTTTTACACATACGGGATGGTATTTTGATGCAATCAAGTGAGCTAGAGGTATTCTTAAGCCAGTAATGTCACTACAGTGTGTGCTGATGTGATGAGGGATTGTGTAAATGATTTAGCCACAACATTCTTGAAGTATATATGGCTTTGGTGCCATGTTGTGAACAGGATGATAAGGTGCTTCAGCCTAGCGCGTGCTATCTCAATATGGCCATTTGTAGGTAACACTGGAATAATGGTACATTGTTTCAAAAGTTCTGTTTGATGTCCAATGAAGGCTCAAACAAGAGTTACAAGATTTGTGTTATTTGTGCTTGGCAACTGTTATCCATAATGCATTGAATGCAGTGTGTGTGGTTTTGGCTTTTGATGAAGGAATAGTCACGGAGTAACTAGTTATTCTCCAAAACTAGAGTTGCTTTTGAATGCTACTGTAGATTCAGGTCATGGCTTCTGAGGGGGAGCAGTCAACCTTGTTTAGAAAGACAATGAAAGGGAAAGAAAGATAGAGAGCGAGGGATAGACTTATAGATCAGTCAATTTGTGTTTTTGTGGGTGGCATGCATTTGAGTGCATAAGATTTATTGTGACAGAATTTCAGCCTTTATGGGAATTAAAATAAAATATAGTTCATTAGAGGGGTGCGGTGCCCAGGAGAATTTGTGTAAGTAGACAAAATGACCCCTCTGACTGTCAACTGTGCATCAAAGTATTTTCTTGAAGGTACACGGATCAGTCTTGGTCTTATTGTGAACAATTACATAGATTTATATTACAAAATGCAAAAGTATTAATTTTAACACAAGTAGGCTGAAGTCAACATAATAAAAGATACCTGGCTTTTAAAAAAGATATTTCCCATGTGAAAAGATAGTACTTGTAAAAAAACTCCTTCATAGTGATACAGTGATGATAGAAAGACCAGGGGTTGATAAACAAAGATTTTAAACATACCTTAAAAACCAGGAGTATTCTAAGCATACTAAAGATGGCCTTCTTTAGGCTACCATATTGCAGGACCGCATCCTAGGTTTTTTTAGGTTACTTTTGTACTGAAGCCCAACCATGACTAGGGCATATATTTTGGCAAATTCTGGGCAAGGGACGGATGCAAGACCCAGACCATTGCCAGTGGGGTGTAGAATTTCAGAGTTTTGGGCTGCCACACGAGAATTAATTTATTGTATGCACTGTGAAACTGTGAGTGCAGAGCAGAGTGGCGCAGTGCATTATTGGATATCTGGATACATACTACAGAAATGATACCTGCCTCACATCCCTTCCCATTTGGCTATGGTGTTTACAGGAGTGTGCATGATGCACCGGGCTGGGCTGGCCTTACTGGGCATCGGTCATTTCACTGGTGGGTTAGGAAGATAGGAGCTGGACTTTTTGCAGGATGGGGCCAGTTTTGTCGCTGCATGCTGGGACTGGCAGTCGATGTTTCCTGCCTGCGACGCCTCAACACTATGAAAACAATGCATAACACATGGTGTAAAAAACAGTGCCCAGTCAGACCACCCTTGCTTCAAAACTATCTGCTTATTAATTCGGTCAGTTCCTGTCTCCTTAAGGGTCCCCATGAACAGTGCTGACCTTCAGAGCTTCAGGAGAAAAAAGGGATGAGGGGTCTGTGGCTGCTTGGCCCATAGAGACAGGTATATATATATATATATATATATATACATATATATATATATATATATATATATATATATATATATATATATATATATATATATATATATATATATATATATATATATATGTATATGTATATGTATATGTATATGTGTATATATATATATATATATATATATATATGTATATGTATATATATATATATATGTATATATATATATATATATATATATATATATATATATATATATATATATATATATATATATATATATATATATATATATATATAAAGAGAAAAGTAATTCTACAAAAGAACTGAATTATTTACACAAATAAACTGTGAGATCCTGCGCGCCTTACAATCCATAACCCGGCAAACACCCGCCATGTGTGGGGCAAATTGGCAATTGAAAATCACCCGGTGGGGGAGCCGAGAAGAAACATTGTGAACCTCAGAGGAACTCGATATCCCTTAAAGAGGCCGTGCAGCATATCAAGAGCGGAATGAACACAGAGTGTTCAGTAGGAGCAATAGACACATGGGAGGCCAGCAAACTTTGATATAAGGATATAAGGAAGCTGTGAATCCTAAAACTTGGCAATAAAAGACACACCTGGCAGAAATAACGAGGCATCAACAAGAAATTAACAAAGTCACCCCTGCAAAGTAAAGAATGGCAGTTAAATCCAGGAGTCGCCAATTGAGGGCGAGCGAGTTATTAAATGATGACAACCCCCCACTGCAATTGCAAAATCTAAAGGGGATGGAGGAGAAAAAACAAAGGAAAGAACGATTGCAAACATGGTTAGAGAGCTGCAACTACAGCGGATACAAGAAATAAATAAATGGTGGGAGAAAACAACACTTGAGAAATATATTGAATATAAAAGAATACCGCGAGGATTGAGGATCCTTATAATGCCAACTCTAAATGAATGAATGAATTGGATCTTATAACGCGCAAACTTAGCCCAATGGGCGTCAAGGAGCCTATACCAAAAAGGAACTAGCCAGGTCATGCAACAGTAGCTCATTGATAAGCTCTGATGAAGCACCAGGTTTTGAGGGCCTTTTTAAACAGATCGATGGAGGGTAGAATTTTAATCTCCACCGGGAGGGAATTCCAGAGCTGAGGGGCGGCAACAGAAAAAGCTCTCGCTCCCCATCTGGACCTCCTAGCACGAGGCACTACCAATTGGTGTAGCCCGGCCGATCGTAGGCATTTAGTAGGTGCATAGCGGGTAAGCAGAGCACCAAGGGCATCCGCCGGACCAGCCGCAAGTGCTCTATATGTAAGACATAGGAGCTTAAAGGAGATTCTGAATTGAATGGGGAGCCAGTGGAGATTTCTCCTAGCAGTGGTGGCAGAAGATGCTATGGGAAGGGCCAGAACAAAGCGCGCTGCGGCGTTCTGTACTGTCTGCAGTCGATGAATGAGTCCCTTGTTGGACTCCACATAGAGAGAGTTACAATAATCAAGCCTGGAGCCAACAAGAGCAATCGCAATCTGCTTGCGCGCCTGGAAGGTGAGATAGTGGAGTATTCTTTTTAAGATCTTGATAACACCCCAGCATGTGGCCACGGTCCTATTCACTTGGAGAGTCATGGCGAGTGAAGTGTCAAAGATGACGCCGAGATTTCTGGCCGATTGGGAGGGAGTGGGGCAGGTGCCAAGAGATGAAGGCCACCAATCACTCGACCAAGCGTGTTGGTCTTTACCGAAGACCAAGACCTCTGTCTTGTCGCCATTCAGCTTTAGGGAGTTTAGGATCATCCACTCTGCCACGTGTTGCATGCATGACCTAAAGCTGAATGCGGATGTTTTGACAGAGTGGGCCAGCGACACCATGATCTGGGTGTCGTCGGCGTAAGACACCACCTCCATCCCCTGCGATCTTACTAATCTAGCAATAAATGACTTGGATATGGACTCAATTAAACTATGGCAAACGGACACAAATGAATGCTCCTTCAAATTAATGAGAACTTTGATCATCCATGCCGAAAGGAAACTTGAGAAAATCACTAGCATAATAACGGCATTAGAAACTAAACTCATAGATATCCCCACATCGGAAGAAAACAAAGAAATCATTGAGAATATGGAAAAGAAGGTGGCAAAACATGAAATGGAGGTGGAGAAACGGAAGGCCAACAAATTCACTAGAGATAGGTTGGATTATACAAACGGGCGAATCTACACATTCGCACGTAAATATGATACCCTGAGGAGCCATGTGGCAATGGATAAGAACACAGATACAGTCACTGAACCAACGGAGGAAGTTGATAGCTCAGAAGTGAGCTCTGTTGAAGGAGAATCCAACAGCACACCACTGGATTTTCGGGGGGGAAATACAGCTAGCACACATGGTGACGCAACAGAGAGGAAGAGGCAGACCCAATGCGTGGGGAAGGGAGCAACGACCACCAAAGAAACCCCCAACAAACCAAAAACCAGAAGGGGTGGAAAAAGAAGCCAAACCAAGAAGAGGCAAAGGAAAGCAAAAGTAGCAATAAAGAAAAAAATAACAATATCAAACAATATAGTCATAAATTTATCAAACAAAGAATTGACAGATGTACAGGTAAGACTTTTGAATAGAGGTCTCTCTTATTGCCCTACGAAAAGTATGAGTGTACCAAATGCATTATATAAATTTTGCCGCAAAGTAAAACTGAAAAAATACTTTGCTGAAAAGGACTCTAGAAAATCATATGCCCCTAAGACAAATAAAGCACTATCTACTGTCATACAAAAAGACTTACCAGCTATGATAACTCTCGCATCAATAAAGGAGAGCCCCTCAACAAGTCAGGAGGACAACACAATATCTCCACAAATGGAAATTGAGTTCTGTGACACTCTGGGGATACCGACGAATTTTGGAGACAACAGCGGTTTAAAAAGAAATTCTAGATTCTGTCCGCAACTTCCACCGGGCAACAAGGTGGATTTGTTTCACGAACTAATGGTTGAAGAAATCACGAGGATCGTAGATAAATCGGCCAAGGCAGTGAAGAAAAAACAAAATCTTTCACCATAAGAGTATAAAGCCATGTCCGAATTAAAAGACGATGCAACAATAATTATCAAATCATCTGATAAAGGTGGCAATCTGGTTGTACAGGACGTATCCAGTTACATCGAGGAAGCAAATAGGCAATTTAAGAACCAAGAACATTATGAGAAACTGATGAAAAACCCAATGGAAGAATGGACTAGGGAATATCATTCCATGTTACTGTGCTGGAAAGAAAGAGGCCTACTTGATTTCGATGAATATTGCTATCTAAAAACTGAAAACCCAATTGTTGCTACGATATACTTTTTACCAAAAGTGCACAAATCCCTCATATGCCCCCCAGGGAGACCAATTGTGAGTTCAATAGGATCATTATTGGAATCTACATCAAGATTTATAGATATTTTCCTAATGAACTATGTGACAGCCGTACCATCTTTTCTGAGGGATACAATGGATTTCTTAAAAAAGATCTCTGAAAGTGAATGGAAACCAACATACTTAATAGCAACTATAGATGTTGCCTCTCTTTACACCTCAATCCGCCATGAAGATGGTGTAAAAGTCGTGAGGAATGCACTAGAAGCACGCTCTGTCAATCTGTTGGAACACACGGCAATGCTATTAGATATGCTTCACTACTGCTTGACACACAATGCTTTCCTGTTCCTGGGGGAAATGTATCTCCAAAAGCAAGGGACCGCAATGGGGACATCATTTGCGCCTACTTACGCAAACCTCCTGATGGGGGCATGGGAAAGTGAGGTAGTGAAGAAAGATAAAGAAAATTTGGATGGGTCCAGAATAAAACTTTGGTGTCGTTTCATAGATGACTTGTTCATCATATGGGAAGGAGATGAGAACTCATTAAGATCATTTATTGGATCCCTAGAGGATAATGATTATAATCTACACTTCACCTCGACAATCAGCTCTAGGAATTTGATCTTCCTAGATGTGGAAATATTCGTGAAGGATAACAAATTGTGTTCCAAGATCCACAGGAAACCAACATCATGCAACAACATCCTCCACGCGAATAGTGGACATCCTGTAAGATTGAAATGGAGCATTCCATATGGCCAAATGTTGCGAGCTAAAAGAAACTGCTCTGAACAAGAAGACTTGGAGGAGGAGATAAACAAAATGAGCCTTCGGTTCCTTGAGAGGGGATATCCGGACGAAATAATATCCTCCGCAAAAACCAGAATGAACATGAAAAACAGAACTGATCTACTGGTATCAAGAAACAAAAGGCCAGAAAACATCATGGATTTGGAAACCAATCATGAGAATGAAGTAACTAGATTAATCATGGATTTTGACAATCAAAGTACCGAAATGAAAAAAAAAATTGGCAAGTTTTACTCTTGGATGAAACCTTGAAAAAGACCTTAACAATACATCCTAGCATTGCATATCGAAAGACCTCCTCTCTAAGAGACATTTTAACACAAAGCCATCTTGAACAAAGGGAAGGGAGCAAACAAACTTGGTTGACTGCGCCAGGATTCTGGAGATGCTACAAGTGCAAGGCCTGCGAGCACGGAGTGAACATTAAAGACTATAAGTTGCAAAACGGCGAAACAGAAAAAATCAAGGACCACATTACATGTGAATCCAAGTGTGTGGTTTACAGACTACAATGTCCTTGTGACAAGTTTTACATCGGGAGCACAATAAATAAGTTGAAATTAAGAATACTTCAGCACTTAAGGGCGATTAAAAACAAGGACCCATGCTACCCGATGGCCACACATTTTGCCAAACACCATCAGAGCAATCCCACCTTATTAAAATATTCAGGAATCAAGCTAAGTAAAATCTCAGAAAGGGGTGGAGATCAAACTTTACAACTGGGAAGACTTGAATCCAGAATGATACTAGGCATGGGAACTGAGGTGCCTTTTGGACACAATCCGGATGCCGAACTACATGTACACTTATAGATAGAAGATGAGGTGATGTAATCAAGAGACTGACCTTTTCACATCAGATGAGTGTAATTAATGTACATAATGAATATGGTGAATTATGTAAATAGATGTGGAAAACATTGGATACAGCATATAAACTAGAACCCAAACCACAATACCATTCAACCCCTGTTGCCTTTGTGTACAGGATAAAACATGGGTAGGCATACAAAGATAAACATAGAATTCAAGGGATGATTGGGATGAGGACTTAATTGATGCAATGTACTTCACAGATATCATGAATGGCCAACCCCCTAGCCCAAATATAAATTTGCCATAGAATTTAGGACCAACTGAATATGTACATATTTGTAAATAATGATTGGGATATCAATTATGAGTTTTTGAAACTTTGAAATATTGTATATATATCCGTTGAACTTTAGTATGGCTATGAATATATGAAAATATGTTTAAAAATGAGCACACCCATAAAATGTGAAAAGTACTTTACCGAAAATAGAAAAATATTATACAATCAACTGATGATTATATGATTGGAACTGTACATAAGGGAAAGGGGACTATGATTATAAATATGTAAATTTGTATATAATATATTGTGGTTTGTAAGGTTTGAATTAACATGAGTACTTCACGTTAATATAGGAATGTAAAATGGCTACAAGTATATGCCTGCCGAGAACCACTGTGCAGGGTTGTTGGTCTAGATGACCATGGAAAGGGGAGAGGGTACTTACACATAGCACTACTTTAAAATGAGGTCTAGACTCGAGGACTGTATGGTCCAGTTGAAGGCAGGAGCCGAAACGCGTAGACCGTCCGTTTTTGATGCACTTTAAATTTACACATGGTGTATAAATAAAATCTGTGAAAAACCAACCTGTTTCTGTGCCGTGTCTTCATCTGCGGTAATCGTGGGAAGAAGAAACGAAGGAATATATATATATATATGTGTATTAATATATATATATTATATATATATATATATATATATTATATATATTATATATATATATATATATATATATATATATATATATATATATATATATATATATATATATACATATATATGTGTGTGTGTATATATATATTACCTACTGGCAGTCGCCAGTAGGTATATATAGTTAGGATTTTTTCCCTATGGGATTTTTGAAAATTCTATGTCTAATAACTTTGGCGTTTGTGGACGGAATTGGCTGAAATTTTCAGGAAAATGGCACATTTTGTTTCTGAGCAGCCCCTGAAAATTTGGGGGGGTCGTCAAGGGGGGGCCGAGAAAAAAGGGGGGTCCCAAAACGCGTTTTTCCCATTCATTTTTCCATAGGGCGGTTGGCCTCACTTTTAGCTCGAATGGCTGAATGGATTTGCACGAAACTTGGCAAAATTGTAGGGACTGTTAGCCCGATGTGCCTTTGCTAGGTCTCAATATATGTGCTTCAGTGGATTTTGAGAAATTAACGTTCAAAAAAAGATATATATCTGTAACAGCGCTCCGGGTAGCGCTCCGGTTCGCGTACTTTTCGCGTAACGGAACTTTGCGATGCGAAGCTGATTGGCTCTCCGGTGTCTGTCAACATTCTAAACAGTCCGGAGCAGCCGCCATCTTGTCTCTCGGTAGGATCGAGAGACAAGAGGAGGCCAAAACAAAGGGGGAAATTACCATAAGGGGGCATAGTAGATCCTCGTTGACCCCCTAGGTTTTATGTGGAGGTTTTAAAAGGGCCCAGCAGGGCAAAAAAAAAAATTATTTTTTTTTGCGTGGGGAGCGCCCAGTCCGCGAACCGGAAAGCGTTCTGGGCAGCGTACTATAAGGAAAAAAGAATGATAGACTTTTCAAATACTGTATGTTAATTGTTTGTTGTTTTTGTTGATTATTTTTTAATTTCTTTATTTTTTAAGCATTTTTTTTATTGTGATTGTGTTTCATAATTTATTAAACTTTCTAACATTTCACTGTCAGAAATTTCATAATTCTCATTGAATATACTTTGTAGTCTCTGAGGGTGTAAAATGTCCTAATTTTTAAGGAGGTCATCTACTGCTTGCACACATTGCAGTAGTTCTTGGTCCCTAGTTTCATCCATAAATTCATTTTTCATTTTGATAAATGATTTCTTGGCTGCTCTCTTGCAGGACAATTTTAAATTCAACTTTCTGTTCGCCTTCCATTTTGCCTGAAATTTGGATAAAAAAAATATATATTAGTAGAGATAGGGCACTGTTGGGATTAATTTTAGATAGGCAGTTTTTATCAGTGAATTTATCTTTTGGCAGTGTATAGTATCAGAGTGGAAGTAGGAATATAAAAAAGTGTCTGTGATTTAACCAAGAGAAGCCTAACTCCATCCATAACTATAACAGAGAAGTCTATCTAAATCTATAACTACTACAGAAGGATAGTATATAACTATCAGAAAAAGTTTACCATATTAACTTATAGTGCACAATATACTTCAGTTTTAAAAATAACAACTTACCTTTACAAACAAGTTGAAGTGTTTAGTGATAATTCAATTGTAATGTACAACAAGAAGTAGCAGTCAAAATGGCTGTGTTTCCTTCTCTTCCTTTATATATATTCAGGTATATAACCAATCAAATGTCAGGTAATAAAAGTAGAAAATGAAAGTAACATTTTCATTGGTTGTCAATTCCAACACTTCAGATGTGTTTTGTGAAGTAATTTACCTCACGGTATTTAGAGAGGTCTACAGGCTAAATGGCTAAATGGAATTTCAATCAAATTTGTGAAAATGAAAGGGATTGTTATGTAGTATGAGCTAATCTATATTTGGTGAGAGTGTCTCCAGTCGTTTTTCTGTGAATTACTTTCCCACCTTTGTTATTGGACCGCTTCCCGGTACGCGTCCCGGTCCGCGAACCAGCAGCGTTACGGGAGTCCACCATTTTGTGTTTCGGTCGAATCAAGATACAAGATGGAGGGCAAATAATGTTCAGAATGGGTAGAAGGGGGCACGGTAGATGTATCTTGACCCCCTAGGTTTTCTGAGGGTGGCTGAGGAGGACCATATGTGCTGGAAAAAAACATTTTTTTTAGAAATTTTGCGCGGTTAGCTTCCGGTTCGCGTACCGGGTAGCGCTCTGGGAGCGTAGTTTGTTGAAAATTAGAGAAAAAAGTTAGAGAAAAATAATAATTGTGAGTGATCAGATGTAGGGTAGCTCTGAGAAGAGCTTTTGGGTTTATGGTACATTTAGGTACTTATAAGTAGGTACCAATGCACAGTCTTAAATTCAAAATGAAAATTCTGTTGCCCTCATCTGAGAAGTGAACTCCATCTCCTCTGTAGATATCTTGCATGTAGTAACACAAGTTATTGTTGTACATGGAGCCCATTCCATGGTCTCTCATGTAAGCTGAAACAGATTTGTTTACATGCTTCCTCGACTTCTCAATTTGTGGACAAAATTGGTTGGACCACCTCCATTTCTGTCTTTGGCATATATTGGAATATACCAAGGCAGTTTGAGGAAAAAGTGCCATTAATTGCTCAAAGGTGTCCTTTAAAAGCATTTCCAGACCTACCCCAGTCAAAGTGCCCAAATAATTACCTCCACAGTGCACAATTAACAGGTCAGGTTTTGGCAAATGCATAAAGGTTTTCACCAATGGTATCAATTGGTGACATTTTAATCCTCTTTGGCCCAACCACTTAATTTCCACATCTTGTAAATTGAGGTTAGGTAAATTTCTGTTCTCAGCATACCTTTGAGCCCAGTAGATGTAACTATGTCCAACAATCCAGACATTAAACATGGTGGGAGAAGGTTGTGCTGCAGTCAGATGAAGTGTGGTAATGAAAGGGCAGTTGAAACAGTAGGAGTTTGTAAAGAAAAAAAACAGTGGATTTCCAGTGCTAATGATTCATTAGCAGTGATTGGTGCATTTCCATTTCTGAAAACAGAAAGTTAGGGTGCATGGATGTGTTCTTTGAAAGATGTAATTTGAATGGTCAAGGAAAAAACATTTAATGAAAGATTGCACTGGATACGCAGGTGCACTGAGAGTTCAGAGTTCAATTGAAACATTGTTGTGTGAACTTGCAAACATGAGAGGTTTTTCAGGAGGTGGTTGCTAAGCAAAAAAGGCAGAGAGGGCAGAGGGGGGAAGGGTTTTGATTTGAAAAAAGTGAGGGAAGAGTTTTGATTGGCTAATAAGAGAGATATGTGTAATGAATATCAGCATTTCTGTGCTTTCTATAGCTGCAGCCTCTGGAGTGCATCCTCTTTGTTCTGCCGAATACAATTTGGTGTATTTTTGAGACTGTTTTGAAACTCAAAAAGTATTTGCTAAGGTGAGAAAAGATTTATTTAATTTAGATAGAGAATAGTATGATTTAAGGAGAAAATGATGAAGAAAGCTGTGTTTTTAAAATGTTGCTTTGTCTCAAGTGATATACAAATAGATTTTGTTTCTTTGAGAAATTGTAATTGCATATTCTGTGTAGAAATCTGGCATGCAGTAACACAAGTTATTGTTGTACATGGAGCCCATTCCATGGTCTCTCATGTAAGCTGAAACAGATATGTTGTGTTTAAAAACGATTTTTGAAAACAATTACATTTCTGGATATGTTCTGCTAGAGCTTCATAGGTTGTTTGGGCCATATTTATAAGGCATTTGAGTGTCTCTGATGTTATTGTTCCCATTTTAATTGAAGAGCTTTCTTCATGGGGCTAGTTTCTTGTAAATACGCTCCCACCTGTGCTTGGCAAATTTAGATTTTGATTATGGGAGTTACATAGCCATGTTAAAAATGTCCCAAAAATGGTGCAAGGGCATTCAAAAAAACGCTTTTATGTGTCTTAAGGACATTTTTAGTCATTTCCTCTTGAATGTAGGTATACAATTGATTTATATGTTGTGTTTAAAAACGATTTTTTGAAATCAATTACCTTTCTGGATATGTACTGCTAGAGCTTCATAGGTTGTTTGGGCCATATTTATAAGGCATTTGAGTGTCTATGATGTTATTTTTCCCTTTTTAAATGGAAAGCGTTCTTCATGGGGCAAGTTTCTTGTAAATACGCTCCCACCTGTGCTTGGCAAATTTAGATTTTGATTATGGGAGTTACATAGCCATGTTAAAAATGTCCCAAAAATGGTGCAAGGGCATTCAAAAAAACGCTTTCATGTGTCTTAAGGACATTTTTAGTCATTTCCTCTTGAATGTAGGTATACAATTGATTTATATGTTGTGTTTAAAAACGATTTTTTGAAATCAATTACATTTCTGGATATGTACTGCTAGAGCTTCATAGGTTGTTTGGGCCATATTTATAAGGCATTTGAGTGTCTATGATGTTATTTTTCCCTTTTTAAATGGAAAGCGTTCTTCATGGGGCAAGTTTCTTGTAAATACGCTCCCACCTGTGCTTGGCAAATTTAGATTTTGATTATGGGAGTTACATAGCCATGTTAAAAATGTCCCAAAAATGGTGCAAGGGCATTCAAAAAAACGCTTTCATGTGTCTTAAGGACATTTTTAGTCATTTCCTCTTGAATGTAGGTATACAATTGATTTATATGTTGTGTTTAAAAACGATTTTTTGAAATCAATTACATTTCTGGATATGTACTGCTAGAGCTTCATAGGTTGTTTGGCCCATATTTATAAGGCATTTGAGTGTCTATGATGTTATTTTTCCCATTTTAATTGAAGAGCTTTCTCCATGGGGCAACTTTCTTGTAAATACGCTCCCACCTGTGCTTGGCAAATTTTGATTTTGATTATGGGAGTTACATAGCCATGTTAAAATGACCCAAAAATGGTGCAAGGGCAATCAAAAATAACGCTTTTATGTGTCTTAAGGACATTTTCAGTCATTTCCTCTTGAATGTAGGTATACAATTGATTTATATGTTGTGTTCAAAAACGTTTTTTGAAATCAATTACATTTCTGGATATGTACTGCTAGAGCTTCATAGGTTGTTTGGAGCATATTTAAAAGGCATTTGAGTGTCTATGATGTTATTTTTCCCATTTTAATTGAAGAGCTTTCTCCATGGGGCAACTTTCTTGTAAATACGCTCCCACCTGTGCTTGGCAAATTTTGATTTTGATTATGGGAGTTACATAGCCATTTTAAAAATGACCCAAAAATGGTGCAAGGGCAATCAAAAAACGCTTTCATGTGTCTTAAGGACATTTTAAGTCAATGAGGAAACATAGGTGAAGTAATTCTGAAAAAAGGAAAAAAACTCCACTTTTTTCAATTACATTAGTAGTGTTTCCTAAGTTTATGAATGACATTGTGCAGATGAAGTTTAGGTCTGACCACAGATTCAAAACAGGTCTGGCCTTTGTTCAAGAGTGAAGTGGACATGACTTACTTCATTGGTAGACCTTCACATGTATTATCTCCTTTGTATTCTTCAACAAGCGAAAAACTCTTCTGCAACCGTGAGTAGGCCTCACCTTAAACAAACCTCTGGAAAGGCCCCACCTTATCGTCATCCTGAATCAATCATTTAAAATGTTAAGGAGAGATTTATGATAGGTGTATGCCTGTTTTGTACCACTGTGCGTCACTTTTGTGACGCAGTGGTGGTGCAAAAGATTTGCTATGTAAAATAATAAGTAGGGTGTTAAGTTTTTGATGACTGTTATTCATTTACTGTTTGGAAATAGTGGTTAATAACCTTTTTTATTATATTTTTCCACAGATTCAACTGCAGATCATTTCAAAATTTGAAAATGCCAACTAAGAATCGAATTAGAAAGGCTAGAAAACGTCAAAGACAGCAGGATCATCTATTATTGCAGCAGTCGTCTCCCAAAAAAACTTGTGAAATCACCAAGAAAGCTCCGGGTAAGACCACGAAATCATTCATAAGAAATATTTGTAGTAAAAAAAGTATTTCTACAGAAAATGTTTCAGTCCAGAAAAAGAGAAGCAATTTAAATGGAAAGGAAAGACCAATCAAAAATGTTACTGCTAGAGCAAGAGATAACTCTGTGCATGATAGTAGAAGGAAACAACAGTTTAGGGACATTCGAAAACGAATGTTCCGCAACAGGATAATAGTTAATTTATTAAAAAATATTAAGGAAGGCCAACAGAAAGTGGCATTTTATAAGAAAAAGAAAAATGTAGAGAAAATTATTGATCATGCTTTCGAAATTAAGCGAAAGTTGTTTATTTTGGTAATCAATAGAATTAGGACACTAAACAAGGTAATTTCTGATTTCAAATCAAATAGTAGATGGAAGAGAGTAGTTAATCGTAGTAACTTTTGTGAAGTTTTTTCCGGAGAATGGTTGCATAGTTCAAGTTGTGAGGCATTTTTTAATGAGGAGAGTTATTTTCAGGATAATGATTTGGTGTTTGCAGTTGACACCAGTGGTCGAGCTTATGAAGTGAAGGATGGTTGTCCAGTTGAAAAAGAAAAACTTGTGACAACAGAGATAGAAGAGGTGTTAGGTAATGAGGTTTTAGAAAGACGTCCTAAAGGTCCTGTGTACATTTGGAAGTGTAGTTCTATTTGCAGTGTGCGACAGGATTCCATCAATTTGCTTTGTGATTTTGTACGGACATTTAATAAGAAAAGTTTGAAGCAGAAAATGAAGTTGTTGCAAGAATTAGATCCTTGCAGAGTGAGACAAGTGACAGGTTTGCGTGGTCATTCACTGGCTTGTGTTTCCAGGAGAGTATGCCAGAGTGTTTTTCATCATTTCAGGATGCTAGCAGTGCATCATAATAAAGTGAGGAAATTAGTGAGAATGTTGTATCATGCTAAGAGTCCAGCAATTATGCTTAAACAATTATGTGCTGCTCTTTTGCATGGTTCTGAAATAGATGTCAAGAATATTTGTGAAGAAATTGAGTTTTGTTACTTTGGAAGTAAAGATGAGAATGTTCAAATTGACCCAGAAGTAGAGGGTAATGTTGAAGATAATGTACAGGTTTCCAGTACAGATAATTTTCAGAAGGAAATTGCCACGTTTCAGATGAAATCAAGTGAGAGGCCTAATTTCACTTGTGTGTGTTGTCGACGCACTTATTACAAGAATCAGATTAAGTTAGTGGATTTATATGCAAAAAGTGAAAGGGAAAATAATAGTGAATGGAAGGATTTTGCCACATACTTGATGGTAGAAAATTGTTTTGATTTGGGATCGGATCAACGTGTGTGTACTTATTGTTGTAACAAATTAAACCAAAACCAGATGCCTGCTAGGGCGGTTCATAATAATCTGGAATTGGTTGAGATTCCTTCTGAATTGAAGGATTTAAATACTTATGAATCTATTTTGATTCAAAGTATCCATCCCTTTCAGGCTATTGTAAGAATGGAGCCAAAGACAGGGAAGTTGCCTCCATCAGATTTACAGAGAGGATTAAAGGGAAGAGTTGTTTATTTGCCTCTAGATTTGAACAAAAACATAAACACAATTGGAGTAGAAAAAGTGGAAGAGGAACCTCTGGTTATCTTAGTTAATGGGGTTCCGACAAAGAATAAGAAAATATGGCAAGATTTAGTGGATGTTAGGAAAGTCAAAAAGGCAACATTGTATTTGAAGAAAAATAATAAGTACTATAAGAATGTATATGTTGAAGAAGAGGAAGTAAGTGATGAAGAGGATAGCGATTTGTGTGCTGGCCAAATTGAGAAAGTAGAGGCCTCTAAAAGTGAAGAAATATATGAACATTATAGTGTTCATCCTTTGCATTCCAAGGAAGTCATGGGGAATGCTATTGAGTTGTTTCAAATGAAACAAGCCAAAGGGAGTCCCATTAGTGTTTGGGAGAAAAGTTTGGAAGCTCGGTGTTTCCCACAGCTATTTCCAACAGGTCAAGGAGGAAGATATGATGAGCGACCTCATCAAATTCCTGCGTCTGAATACCGGACTTTACGATTGTATGCAGAAGATCCTAGGTTTCGTCAATGCATTCCCTATTTGTTTCATCTCCTGTTTGAAAGCGATCTGTCTGGACTGTCATATGCAGTGAACCACATCTTAAAAAGTGGTATACAGATGCGAAACATCTCGGCAAGTGACTTTATGCATAAAGTCAATGTCCAAGACAGTATTTTGGATTCTCACCTAATTAATCTCATGGCGTGTCAGCGTGGTACTAATGAATACTGGTACCGTCGTCATGGTGATTTAAAATGTATGCTGAGGAACTTAGGAGCTCCGACATGGTTCCTCACTCTGAGCTGTGCCGAGTATGGCTGGGAAGACTTACTTGAATTTCTACGAGAGGCAAATGGAAACATTGAAAACATTGAATTCAAGACACCCGGAGAACTGTGCTCTTTGGATCCAGTGAATGTATGCAGGTACTTCAATCATAGATTTGAAGCTATGATGTCTTTCATCACAAATAAGAAGAATCCACCTCTTGGAGAGGTGTTGGATTTCTTCTGGAGAAAGGAGTACCAAGCAAGAGGTGCTCCTCATATACATATGTTGCTGTGGATCAAGGATGCACCTAAATTTGTAACAGATCCGGATGACTTAGTGATGAATTTCATAGAACAGTATTCTACGTGTGCTGTTCCAAACGCAACGGAGAAGAAAAGCCTAAGAGAACAAGTTCTACGTTTCCAAAGCCATCGTTGTGGAAAGTACTGTCGTCGTAAATTCAGAAACAAGGACAAGTTCTACACCAAATGTCGTTTCAACTTTCCACGACCGGTGATTTCTAAAGGAAGAGTGAACAGTTTAATGTCTTCTCTGCGACATAATGTGACGAGGAAATCACCCAAAAATACATACAATTTGAAAAGGAACGAAGAGTCCAAGTACATCAACGACTACAACCCAGTGATTTTGTCCATGTGGAATGCTAACATGGATATACAGTTTGTGGCTGACAACTGTATGGCTGTGGCTCGGTATGTGACATCTTACATCACCAAAAAAGAAAAGACAGAATTGAAGGATATGTGGGAGGACATTTCCCATGAAAAGAGCCTCAGTAAGAAGTTGTACAGTTTCAGTCTGAAGATGTTGTCGCATCGAGAAATTGGAGCTTACGAATGTTCTGGCCGGTTGTCTTCAGCAAGTCTTTATTCTAAATCCAGGAGTATCGTTTGGGCTAGTCTTGGTCTTGCTGCAACGCGTAATCGAGTTCTGAAACCTGTGCGGGAAATTGAGTATTTGGCGGAAAAGGAGCCAAACAGTACCGACATTTTGAAGACCAACATGTTGGATACATATTATCCAAATCGAAGCACTCACCTCGAGAATGTTTGTTTGTATGAGGTTCTACAAAATTACATATTCAAAAGGAACATCAAAGAAGATATTGAGAAAGGAGTGTATGCTGTAATTGGAAGTGAGGGATGTCTGGTGAAGCAAAGAAAATGCCACTTGGTAAATCATCGAAAATTGAGTGGCGAATCTCCAGAAAAAAAGGAGTTTTTCTATTTAGCACTTTTGCAACTGTTCAAGCCTTGGCGTGCAGAAGAGGAACTGCTTGGAGATTTCCTCTGTTACGAAGACTCTTTCACTGCCGCCAAGGAGACCATAGAATGTCCTGCTTTTCCCAAATATCAAGAAATGTTGACTTTGGAAATTGAGCAGGAAGCAACGATTGCAGCCGAGATTGCCAGAGACAGTTCTCAGGACAGTCAGAGTTCTGTTTCATTGAGTCAGGATCCACTAGGAGGACCTATTATCGAAAATGAAGCTGCCACTGCTATGAATGAAGTGGAAAGAGCCATGGCACATGCTCAGGAGGATGCGGTTAACTTAGAAGACTTGGAAAAACAACTCAACGTTGAGCAGAGGAAAATATATGACGAAGTTACCAAGCAAATTGATCATGGATTAAGTCATGAGAAGAAAGAGTGCTCATGTACGTCGTTGAAGCCTGTCCGACTGTACGTGAGTGGAGAAGCGGGAACTGGAAAAAGTTTCCTTATTAAAGCAATTTCTTGTTATTTGCAGGAAAGGACTGAGTCATCGCTGTCTTGTGTTGTTACCGCTCCAACTGGACTGGCAGCACATAACATTAAAGGTATTACTTTGCATCGTCTACTGATGCTGCCAGTGGAGCATGACAACAAATTACAATACCACAAGTTATCTGGGGATGCTTGTTGTGAAGTTTCAAGAGTCTTGAGGAAAATGAAACTTCTTATCATTGACGAAGTAAGCATGGTTTCCAATGTCATGCTTGCCTTTGTGCATTTGAGAATGCAAGAAGTTCTTAAAACTGAGTATGATGTGTTATTTGGTGGCAAACACATCATTGTTTTCGGAGATCTTCTACAGCTGACACCAGTAAAAGGACAACCTGTGTTCAAAATACTCACGCATGAAGATACCAGGAAGTGCCTAGGGAGCATTGGCAACGTCAATATATGGTTAAACTTCAATTATGCTGAACTGCATGAAAATATGCGTCAGGCAAAGGATGAAGATTACAAGAATATTCTACAAGATATTAGAATTGGAAAAGTGACTGAGCATGGAAAAAAAGCATTACATGCATGATTACTGTCAAATTTATATCCAGAACAAGACGTTGTGCCTGAGAATATTTTTCAGAAAATTACTGAGAAGAAATCCGGAATATGTTTGATGCCAACTCTTGCAGAATGTGCCATCTTCAACAACAAAATGTTGAATTTAGAAAAGCAAGAGATTGTGAAACTTGAAGCTATTGACAGAATAGAGCATATGGGATCAACAATTATTTTGTCTGAGAATTTGAAATCAAAATTGGATTCATTAGAGAAGACTATATCTAAAACAGCGGGTTTTGAAAAGACTTTGAATGTGTGTTTAAATTGCCGAATCATTTTGAGAAGGAATTTACATGTTGAAAGAGGTCTGGTAAATGGATCAATGGGTAATGTTGTTGATTTTGAGAAATACAGAAGTAGAGATGGAATTGAATTTTTAAGAATTAAATTTGATGGCATTGAGGAAGTACAGCTAATTGGTTGTTGTTCTGCAAGGTTTTTGCTTGTTAAAGACTTATATGTTCGCCGTAAACAGTTTCCTGTTTGCTTGGCATATGCGGTGACAATTCATAAATCGCAAGGTTTAAGTGTAGATAGTGCATTGGTGAATATTGGAAGTTCTGTGTTCAAGGAAGGTATGGCATATGTGGCTTTGTCACGAGTTAGATCTTTATCAGGATTGTACTTGATTGACTGTGATGTCACAAACATTTGTGCAGATCTAGATTGTGTTAAGGAATACAATAGGTTAAGAAGAGAGTATGCGCCACATTTGCCTCAATATCCTTTGTTTGAGAAACGTGTGGTAGGCCGGAAACGAAGAAATATCAGTAATAGTAGGGAGGTTGTAGCAAAAAGCCCAAAAGTCGATGAACCGAAAATTGTAAGCAGAATGAAAATGGATTCTGTTGAAGATGTTGTCGGTTTTCAATTTGAAAACAGTTCTGGTGTCAACTGCTATGCTAATGTAGTGGTTAATGTTGTCTTTTCACTAGAGACTTTAAAAGAACAGATTGTGATCAATTCTGAACAAAGTTTATGCTGTTTGTTGAATTCTGTGTTAGAGAAATGTAGCACTGAAGTAGAAAGTGTGTCTGAAGTTCGTTATCTGTTAGACGAATGTTCAGGTCAAACAGACTTCTCTGAAAATATTCAGCAGGATTGTCAGGAGTTTTTAATGTATATGCTTGATGTATTGCAAGATGAGGGTGTAGATGTAGATCACCTGTTTGGGCTTTCTTATCAATGGCAGCATGACTGCGAGAACTATAGGGTATCAAGTACTACTAGTGTAGACTCAGAAAGATTTATATATTTAACTTTGCCAGACAGTAAATCAGTGTCCTTTAATAAGCTAGTAAAAGCAGCTGATCACAACATGGAGTGTAGCCAATGTAAATCTGAAATGATGTCAACATTATTTATACGAAGATATGGCCAGTATGTCATTTTAATGATCCAACGATGTAGGCCTGATGGATCAAAATTGACAACTTTAATAAAAAATTTTGTTGCTTCGCAGTTGTCAATATCAGGAAGGACTTTTGTAACTGCAGCAATTATCTATCATGATGGTCCTTCAACAACATCAGGACATTACACAGCTTATTTAAAGTCTAGAAACGGCTGGTCATTCTGCAACGATTCTGTTGTAACTTTCAAAAAAAAATTGCCGCATGACCTTAAAAATTCTTACCTGGTGTTTTTAAAACCAAAATTTTAAGGAAAGAATCTCGGGATTTGCTCTGAGGAATTGCAAGAGGTTCATGGAGTAGAGGGAATGTAAGTCTGCAATGCTGTCTAGATTATTGGTCCAAAACTTTTAATTATAATGTCATTTTAAAAATCCAACTATATAAACCTGATGCAAGTAAGTCTGCTTCATAGTAAGCAGTATCAGTGTCATAGGAAAAGTAGAACATGAGTGAGCAAGAAGGGTAAGATATTAGTAGTCCAGGATTGTGAAAGTAATCTTAAATGTTTTCTTTCTGAAAGTTGCGAAAATAGAAAATGACGGGATTTGATTACAAGAATTCCAAGAGTTGTAAATCGCTCCAACATGATTTGGCCATGTGGAAACATGTGGTAGAATGTGAGAAGTCTTTTATCGTATGTAACATATTTTTCAAAACGATGGAGGTTTTCTTTCAGAAAGTGGCGGGCTGAAAATATTAATAGCACAACAGAGTGTACGCTGTTCATAGGACATCCTTCGACGTTATGGAAAGTAAGTTAATTTTAAGGAGTTTTGAATTCAGATTTCTTATGTTGTATGGGTTTTTTAAACACAATCATTTTGATTGTGTTTTTTTTTCCCCGCTGTTACATGATGAATACCTTCAAGTCACTGATTTAAGTGAAATTTGATACATTCTGAGAACAGCAAAAATAAACCATTTAACATGTATAATTAATGTTCTACTTTTTGTACTTATGATATACATTTAGAAATGTGAGGTAGACATGGAGAAACTGAGGCTTCTGTAAATATCAAAGTTAATGCATACACTGCTGCACTTCTGGGTACTGTTTCATATGCTGGAATACATCTGCACTATGAGATACCTAAGCAAAGGCAACACAGGTGATGTGATTGTGAAATGAGCAAAAGAAACTCCACGTTTTTCAATTACATTACTTGTGTTTTCTAAGTTTACGAATGACATTGTGCAAATGAAGTTTAGGTCTGTCTATGGACACAGAAGAGGTCTGGCCGTTGTTCAAGAGTGAAGTGGACATGTTTTACTTCAATGGTAGGCCTTCACATGTATTATCTCCTCTGTATTCTTCAACAAGCATAAATTTGATATGCAACCCTGAGTAGGCCTCACCTTAAACAAACTTTTGGAGAGGCCACACCTTATCGTCATCCTGAATCAATCATTTAATCTATCACTTTTAACTTCTATTAGTTCTACTGCTTCATTTGTTTAATCCTTACTTTCCTGCGTTTGCTACTTCCCTCATTCCTTTCTCTATTACTTAATTATTCTACTCCTTCCACTATTTTTCTCAGTCCCTCTCTTCTCATACTTCTTCACTCTTGTTCACTCACTCTGTCTCTATTAATGTCATTGTTTCTGATTGATCACAATTTTTTAAAAAAAAAAAGAACAGTAAGTATAAGGGAAGGAAACAGACAGTTATGTTACAAGAAAGACAGCTATAGGGAGTAAAGAAAAGATACTGTTACTCGCAATCCACTGCTGATGATGTCATTAACCATGTCATGAATGATGTAATATGTGACATCATCAGCAGTGGATTGCGGGTAACAGTATCTTTTGTTTACTCCCTATAGCTGTCTTTCTTTTAACATAACTGTCTGTTTCCTTCCCTTATACTTACTGTTCTTTTTTTAAAAAAAAATGTTTTGATTCGCTCCCGGTTCGCGTACCGGAGTGCGAACCGGGAAGCGAACTAAAAGAAATAGAGGTTGGCAGACTTCCAAATATTCTACCAATTTTTTTATAATGGGGAGGTAGTTCTGAAAAGAACTTTTTTTTCTGTTTTTGTTGTTTTAAATTTTTTTTATTATTTTTCAGAACATTTTTTTAATTTTTTTGTATTTTCTGAACATTTTGATATTTTTTTGGTTTTTTGGGGGGAGAGGGAAAAACAAAAACGATTCATTGTAAAGGGCTCAACAGGAGCAACAAAAAAAAGAAGAATTTATTGTTTGGGGCGTTTCGGGCAAACATGATTATCAATAGCTTTGATAATTAGAGTAATGCTACTTTCTCTGTAGCAAATGAATTGATTACAGCGCACGCACACTTGTTTCACTTCCCCAAACTTCATTTGTATGTTTGGGACCATCTCCCTCGCCTCTGGTCCCGTCACTTCTTGTACAACCGATCTTCTGGCCATCGCAGGGGTATTTTCTTGCTCGTCACGTAGCTGGGCAGCACTATAGTTGTTAGGATGCCACCTACTCATATGCCGATGCATAGTGTAGTTGCCGAAACTGTATTTTTTATCAGTCCCCCTGGACAGTCTTTCTTTACATATACGGCAAAACACGTAGCGTGCATTTACTTTCTTTTGGCCCTCGGGAAATTTAAAAAATTGCCAAATATAGTTCTCCTTCCGATTATACCTCCTGGGCTCCTCTGGAAAAAACAGTGTCTCTTCCTGCTCTTCCTCCTCTTCCTGTTCTTCCTCTTCTTCTTGAATAATAACTTCAGCAGGTGGTCCTCTCTTCCTTGGATGTGGTGGAGGTGATGGGGAAGAACCAGCTGAAGCTACTAATGAAGCCATATCTCAATGTTAATAAAGGGTCTTTCTCTCACCAAGATGAAAGTCAGAGTGAGGAAAGAAGGAGGGGTTTTCATCATTTGGGAAAAGCAAAAGTTCTAAACCAATGAAAAGTGTTAATTTTAGATGACATGACCTAGTATTACATCATTAGGAAACCAAAAGTGAAATGAACCAATGAAAAGTGTTATTACCGAGTCACATGACCTGCTGTGTTTACGTTACGCGCTTTTGCGCCGCGTTCCAGTTTGCTTCCGGGTACGCTAACTTGGCGCGTCACATGACGTATTACGCGACAACGCAAAACGTCATGCTAACGCAACAGTTACGCAAACGGAACGTTTACCGGTTCGCGGACCGAGTCGCGGCTCCAAATTGAGCTAACGGGAAGCTAACCGGTTCGCGGACCGGGAGCGAAACAAAAAAAAAAAAAAAAAATTTGTATCAAAAACATGTAAAATATATTTTAAGATTTAAAGAAGAATACATTTTACAGCTACATATATTAGCTTTTAAAAAACCAATTAAATTCACTGAAAAAAACCATAGGTTATAGACCATATATAGTTAGGAATTAGCATTTACAAAACCTTGAAAATTCACTGAAAAAACCATGGGTTATAGAACAGATATAGTTAGGGATTAGCATTTACAAAACCTTATTTTACTCACACAAAACCATTGAAATTTCATATATAGTTAGTTGCACTAACTATATATCGCGCATCCGCAATCCACTGCTGATCATGTCACATATTACATCATTCATGACATGGTCAGTGACATCACTGATGACATCACTGATGACATTATCCAGTGACTGTATGTTTCTGTAAAGTTAAAATATGTCTTACATATTGAAGAATGAGTGGATTTATAAGTGTCTGGATGAAGGATTTAGTAGGTGCATGACTGACTGTATGAGTGAGTGATTAAATGTGTCTCACTGAGTGCATGGGTTAGTGACTAAACTGTTTTAATTTGTGCATCATTATGTCTGTTGTTCTGTAAACTGCTGCATGTGTTGATCAGTAGCTATATGAGTAACTATATGGGATATTGATTGGTTGCCCAAGTATTTGTATGGAACACTGAGTGTGTGTGTGGGTGGCTGGGAGGTGTATGACTCTGTGCATAGATGTGTGAGCAGTGGATTCACTAGATGTATGGGTTCAAAAGTGCATGCGGAAACAGCTGTATGGGCGGTTGACTGTGTGCATGAGTCTATTGGTGAGTGAATGGATATCTTAGTGCTACATGTCAAAGTAAGTACATATGTAAAACACAGTACATGTGAGAGTTGACATATATAAATAACTGTGCATGAGAGCCAGTGAATGTGTGAGTGGCTGTATGGATCATTGTGAACTTGTATCAGGGATTGTATAAGAGAGTAAATGTGTGTTAGTATATGTTTGAATAAGTAAGGTGTGTATAACTGTATAGTTGAGGAAATGGAGGTGTGATTGATTCTTTGCATGACTGACTAGGTGTGTGAGTAACTCCATGGATGAGTGACAGTCTGTGAGTGTCTGTTTACACTGATTGTATCTAAGGTTATATTAGAGTCTGAAGAGGTTCATCGTATTATCACATGAATGATATCATCAGTGATGTGATCAGTAATGTCAAATGAGATGTCATCAGTGATGTCATTTGAGATGTCATCAGTGATGTCATTTGAGATGTCATCAGTGATGTCATCAGTGATGTCATTTGAGATGTCATCAGTGATGTCATCAGTGATGTCACTGACCATGTCATGAATTATGTAATATGTGACATGATCAGCAGTGGATTGCGGGTGCGCGATATATAGTTAGTGCAACTAACTATATATGAAATTTCAATGGTTTTGTGTGAGTAAAATAAGGTTTTGTAAATGCTAATCCCTAACTATATATGTTCTATAACCCATGGTTTTTTCAGTGAATATATATATATATATATATATATATATATATATATATATATATATATATATATATATATATATATATATATGTATGTATGTATGTATATATATATATATATATATATATATATATATATATATATATATATATATATATATATATATATATATATATATATATATATATATATATATATATATATATATATATATTCGCTCCAAGATCCCAGGAAAATCACTCCTATAGGAAAGTAGCACACACAGGGGAGGTTCCACAAAGGTTTAATAGGAGAACCAACAGCAACGACGCGTTTCGCCTTGGGGCTTCGTCAAGTTGTGCAGAGAGCCGAGGCGTGCGTCGGTTTAAAATGACAACATGCAAACTCAATGAAATCAAGGTAGGACTGTGCGGTGTTTACATGGCCGCCATATTGGAACGGTGTTCAATACATGTCCTATACAGGCAGTTGTGTAACATTACGACATAAATGAATGCCTCAGTAAAGACCATGTAAGATGCATAAATCAAGGAATGCCAATGGCAAAATCCAATATTATCGTTAATCGAAAATGCACAGTCACAAAGATATTGATATTAATACAACAATCAAGCCCTGGATGGGCGTGAGGTTAGAACTAAATATGCCTCATAATGCTAAATAGCAATTTATAAAGGAGGGGGGCTATTGCGGCTAAATGCCGCCGAATATACAAGCGCCGCACCAGTCTATATAGTGCAAGTAACCCAAATGGTTGTATAGTAGGTATAGTTACACCCCACAATGCTATCACGCCCTGAATGGGCATATGTATAAGAATCCATCGAGTTTAGGCATGAGTTACAAAATTCAATCAAATACCATTAGTATAAAAACATTAAAAGAATATGTGAGGTCATCATAATTCATACTAACATATCCTAATAAAGGGAAGGTACAGTCAAGGAAACACGAGGGAAGAATGCAATATACAAAATATGCTGAAAATCACAGAAAATCAATACCCAGCCAGTCAGCCTAAATGAACTGATAGTTCCTCATGCATATTAAGGCCATAAGGGTGCTTACTCTGTAAGTTTATTATGTATCTTGATTCCAGTCGTCTGAGTTTTAGCAGACGATCACCCCCTCTGATACTCAAAGGTACACTATCAATGCATATGTATGCTAACAGGTCCCTGTTACTTTTATGCATTTTGGCAAAATGCCTGGCCACTGGATAGGTGTCATCCTTTTTGGCAAAAAAAAAAAAAAAAAAAAAAAGAAGGATAAATCTAAAAATGGTAGCTTTCGTCTCATTACCACTTTCTTTCACAATGCAGGCCAAATCAAGCAAATTTTAAGAAAAAACTGGAACATCTTATTGTCTGACAACATTATCAAGGCAGACTTACCATCGAATCCCCTCATAACATTTAGAAAGGCGAGATCATTAAGGGATCATTTAGTTTCCAGTCACTACTCTGCACCCGAAAAGACCCCCAAGCTGCCTGTACTCAATGGCTTCTATCCCTGCGGCCGCTGCAAGGCTTGCAAATATAGTAAGCGGACGCTTACTTACAAGATACCCGGTGTCACTACCCCCAAAAGAATTAGTAAATTCTTAACATGCTCCACGCCATATGCCATTTACTGCTTAACATGCCCGTGCGGCCTGAACTATATCGGCAGCACTACCAATGCAGTTAAACTTAGCGTACTAGAGCACATGCGTGCGATTGCCAAAAAGGATGACGCCTATCCAGTGGCCAGGCATTTTGCAAAAATGCATAAAAGTAACAGGGACCTGTTAGCATACATATGCATTGATAGTGTACCTTTGAGTATCAGAGGGGGTGATCGTCTGCTAAAACTCAGACGACTGGAATCAAGATACATAATAGACTTACAGAGTAAGAACCCTTATGGCCTTAATATGCATGAGGAACTATCAGTTCATTTAGGCTGACTGGCTGGGTATGGATTTTCTGTGATTTTCAGCATATTTTGTATATTGCATTCTTCCCTCGTGTTTCCTTGACTGTACCTTCCCTTTATTAGGATATGTTAGTATGAATTATGATGACCTCACATATTCTTTTAATGTTTTTATACTAATGGTATTTGGATGAATTTTGTAACTCATGCCTAAACTCGATGGATTCTTATACATATGCCCATTCAGGGCGTGATAGCATTGTGGGGTGTAACTATACCTACTATACAACCATTTGGGTTACTTGCACTATATAGACTGGTGCGGCGCTTGTATATTCGGCGGCATTTAGCCGCAATAGCCCCCCTCCTTTATAAATTGCTATTTAGCATTATGAGGCATATTTAGTTCTAACCTCACGCCCATCCAGGCCTTGATTGTTGTATTAATATCAATATGTTTGTGACTGTGCATTTTCGATTAACGATAATATTGGATTTTGCCATTGGCATTCCTTGATTTATGCATCTTACATGGTCTTTACTGAGGCATTCATTTATGTCGTAATGTTACACAACTGCCTGTATAGGACATGTATTGAACACCGTTCCAATATGGCGGCCATGTAAACACCGCACAGTCCTACCTTGATTTCATTGAGTTTGCATGTTGTCTTTTTAAACCAACGCACGCCTCGGCTCTCTGCACAACTTGACGAAGCCCCAAGGCGAAACGCGTCGTTGCTGTTGGTTCTCCTATTAAACCTTTGTGGAACCTCCCCTGTGTGTGCTACTTTCCTATAGGAGTGATTTTCCTGGGATCTTGGAGCGAATTTATGACTCGGGTACACCCCCGTTTTTGTGTGCACCCACTCGTGTGTGCAACTGGTTGGTGTTTTGAAGCTTTATATATATATATATATATATATATATATATATATATATATATATATATATATATATATATATATATATATATATATTCACTAAAAAAAACATAGGTTTCACACCAGTTTTAGTTAGGTGGAAATTTTACTCGTATAAAACCATTGAAATTCCCACTTTATGTTAGTTGGACTCACTATAACTTGCGCGTGCAATGCACTGCTGATGACGTCACATATTACATCACTCATGACATGGTCAGTGACATCACTCATGACATCACTGATGACAGTGATGACATCACTGATGATCGTGAACCTCAGCTTGGAAAATTGGAGACCAAATTCATTTTAGAGCTCGATAGCCGTTGGCCGAACGGGCTCAACAATATCGAAGAAATGCATCACTTCCTGTAGTATATTACTTCATACATTTAGATACTCCAGAGTTTGTCTATTGGCTGATCAGATTCTCCACTTTTGGTGCCTTTCCTCCTAGTCAGGTTCCCTATTAGGAGAAACCAGATCTAGACACCAGTGGAGCTGTTAACGTGATTGGGGAGCCTTTGGTGGTAGGAATATGTGATTACAAAAGATAAAGGTCTTACTGTGAAATTTTCTCTGTAATGTACACTTCTATTTCTCTATGTTTATATCATAGTTTTTTTATATATCATTGTATTTAAGTTTTTAACTTTTTTCCCTTGATGTTTACATATGGACTGTTTATACTGGAATATTATGAAATCTCTTCTACTTTTTCTATAGAATTTTAGATTAGTTTGTAGTGTGTCATGGTATGTACTTATTTATGGGGTATGGTATTATTTATATATATGCCCATTTTTTACTTTTTGATACTTTTTTACCATTTGCAATTTTAGAGAACCATTATTTTAGTTATACAGTCATTTATGAACTCAGGGACCTGAGAAGTAATGAATGTATGAGATTTGATGGTATCTCCGTTCTGATGGTAATGCGGCTCATTTTTGCACTTTGCACTTTTGACTCTTAAATTTGCACTTCTTTACACTTTTTGCACTTTACCTTTCGCTGCTAATGCATAGATCTGCACATGTTGAAAGAAATGCTACAAATAACCTGATGGTGTAATCATTCCATATTATTTGCTCAGAGGATTATGACTATTGTATTTATACTGTTAGTATATATTTTGCTAGTTTAAAGAAATCCAGATCTTTGATGACTGGCAAATATTAGCCTCCGAACATGTTTTACTATTGAATGGAATTCATGGCTTCTTTTAATTACATGGATTCAACCGGTAATAATTTTTTCATGTGCAATGTTAAAGAAAGACTTGCAGCGATAGTATGTTTACACTGTTTGTTGCACATGTGACACTGGAGGTCACCACTAGGGGGTGGTGATATTCTTCAACAAAAGTATAAAAAAGCATTTAAACTCTGACTATGTTGCAGCGTGAACAAGGGCACCTTTGCCCGAAACGCGTCGCTGGTTCTGTGGGATTTGTTAAATAAATACCATCTTGCTGACTTTTGCTGGTCCGTCCCTCATTCTGCTGGCGTGGAAGCGGTGTCTGCGAGCGCAGAGCGTGCTGAGGAGGAGCCTTGTATATATATATATATATATATATATATATATATATATATATATATATATATATATATATATATATATATATATATGTGAGTGCCAAAATATATGCCCTAGTCATGGTTGGGCTCCAGTACAAAAGTAACCTAAAAAACCTAGGATGAGGTCCTGCAATATGTACCTGTCTCTATGGGCCAAGCAGCCACAGACCCCTCATCCCCTTTTTTCTCCTGAAGCCTGGATTTTAAACTAGCGGCATTGAGAAAGGTATTATCTGAAACAAGTCTGCCTTTCAGTTTAAATAAAGCTGCCAAATCGTGCTCCGCTTTGTCCCTCGTGTCTGCTTTTGAATGAGGAGACCTACCTGGTGATGTTTAGCACGCTAGCCAGTGGCGTGCATGATGGTCCTTCAACAACATCAGGACATTACACAGCTTATTTAAAGTCTAGAAACGGCTGGTCATTCTGCAACGATTCTGTTGTAACTTTCAAAAAAAAATTGCCGCATGACCTTAAAAATTCTTACCTGGTGTTTTTAAAACCAAAATTTTAAGGAAAGAATCTCGGGATTTGCTCTGAGGAATTGCAAGAGGTTCATGGAGTAGAGGGAATGTAAGTCTGCAATGCTGTCTAGATTATTGGTCCAAAACTTTTAATTATAATGTCATTTTAAAAATCCAACTATATAAACCTGATGCAAGTAAGTCTGCTTCATAGTAAGCAGTATCAGTGTCATAGGAAAAGTAGAACATGAGTGAGCAAGAAGGGTAAGATATTAGTAGTCCAGGATTGTGAAAGTAATCTTAAATGTTTTCTTTCTGAAAGTTGCGAAAATAGAAAATGACGGGATTTGATTACAAGAATTCCAAGAGTTGTAAATCGCTCCAACATGATTTGGTCATGTGGAAACATGTGGTAGAATGTGAGAAGTCTTTTATCGTATGTAACATATTTTTCAAAACGATGGAGGTTTTCTTTCAGAAAGTGGCGGGCTGAAAATATTAATAGCACAACAGAGTGTACGCTGTTCATAGGACATCCTTCGACGTTATGGAAAGTAAGTTAATTTTAAGGAGTTTTGAATTCAGATTTCTTATGTTGTATGGGTTTTTTAAACACAATCATTTTGATTGTGTTTTTTTTCCCCCGCTGTTACATGATGAATACCTTCAAGTCACTGATTTAAGTGAAATTTGATACATTCTGAGAACAGCAAAAATAAACCATTTAACATGTATAATTAATGTTCTACTTTTTGTACTTATGATATACATTTAGAAATGTGAGGTAGACATGGAGAAACTGAGGCTTCTGTAAATATCAAAGTTAATGCATACACTGCTGCACTTCTGGGTACTGTTTCATATGCTGGACTACATCTGCACTATGAGATACCTAAGCAAAGGCAACACAGGTGATGTGATTGTGAAATGAGCAAAAGAAACTCCACGTTTTTCAATTACATTACTTGTGTTTTCTAAGTTTACGAATGACATTGTGCAAATGAAGTTTAGGTCTGTCTATGGACACAGAAGAGGTCTGGCCGTTGTTCAAGAGTGAAGTGGACATGTTTTACTTCAATGGTAGGCCTTCACATGTATTATCTCCTCTGTATTCTTCAACAAGCATAAATTTGATATGCAACCCTGAGTAGGCCTCACCTTAAACAAACTTTTGGAGAGGCCACACCTTATCGTCATCCTGAATCAATCATTTAATCTATCACTTTTAACTTCTATTAGTTCTACTGCTTCATTTGTTTAATCCTTACTTTCCTGCGTTTGCTACTTCCCTCATTCCTTTCTCTATTACTTAATTATTCTACTCCTTCCACTATTTTTCTCAGTCCCTCTCTTCTCATACTTCTTCACTCTTGTTCACTCACTCTGTCTCTATTAATGTCATTGTTTCTGATTGATCACAAATTTTTTTTAAAAAAAAGAACAGTAAGTATAAGGGAAGGAAACAGACAGTTATGTTACAAGAAAGACAGCTATAGGGAGTAAAGAAAAGATACTGTTACTCGCAATCCACTGCTGATGATGTCATTAACCATGTCATGAATGATGTAATATGTGACATCATCAGCAGTGGATTGCGGGTAACAGTATCTTTTGTTTACTCCCTATAGCTGTCTTTCTTTTAACATAACTGTCTGTTTCCTTCCCTTATACTTACTGTTCTTTTTTAAAAAAAAAATTTTTGATTCGCTCCCGGTTCGCGTACCGGAGTGCGAACCGGGAAGCGAACTAAAAGAAATAGAGGTTGGCAGAGTTCCAAATATTCTACCAATTTTTTTATAATGGGGAGGTAGTTCTGAAAAGAACTTTTTTTTCTGTTTTTGTTGTTTTAAATTTTTTTTATTATTTTTCAGAACATTTTTTTAATTCTTTTTGTATTTTCTGAACATTTTGATATTTTTTTGTTTTTTTGGGGGGAGAGGGAAAAACAAAAACGATTCATTGTAAAGGGCTCAACAGGAGCAACAAAAAAAAGAAGAATTTATTGTTTGGGGCGTTTCGGGCAAACATGATTATCAATAGCTTTGATAATTAGAGTAATGCTACTTTCTCTGTAGCAAATGAATTGATTACAGCGCACGCACACTTGTTTCACTTCCCCAAACTTCATTTGTATGTTTGGGACCATCTCCCTCGCCTCTGGTCCCGTCACTTCTTGTACAACCGATCTTCTGGCCATCGCAGGGGTATTTTCTTGCTCGTCACGTAGCTGGGCAGCACTATAGTTGTTAGGATGCCACCTACTCATATGCCGATGCATAGTGTAGTTGCCGAAACTGTATTTTTTATCAGTCCCCCTGGACAGTCTTTCTTTACATATACGGCAAAACACGTAGCGTGCATTTACTTTCTTTTGGCCCTCGGGAAATTAAAAAAATTGCCAAATATAGTTCTCCTTCCGATTATACCTCCTGGGCTCCTCTGGAAAAAACAGTGTCTCTTCCTGCTCTTCCTCCTCTTCCTGTTCTTCCTCTTCTTCTTGAATAATAACTTCAGCAGGTGGTCCTCTCTTCCTTGGATGTGGTGGAGGTGATGGGGAAGAACCAGCTGAAGCTACTAATGAAGCCATATCTCAATGTTAATAAAGGGTCTTTCTCTCACCAAGATGAAAGTCAGAGTGAGGAAAGAAGGAGGGGTTTTCATCATTTGGGAAAAGCAAAAGTTCTAAACCAATGAAAAGTGTTAATTTTAGATCACATGACCTAGTATTACATCATTAGGAAACCAAAAGTGAAATGAACCAATGAAAAGTGTTATTACCGAGTCACATGACCTGCTGTGTTTACGTTACGCGCTTTTGCGCCGCGTTCCAGTTCGTTTCCGGGTACGCTAACTTGGCGCGTCACATGACGTATTACGCGACAACGCAAAACGTCATGCTAACGCAACAGTTACGCAAACGGAACGTTTACCGGTTCGCGGACCGAGTCGCGGCTCCAAATTGAGCTAACGGGAAGCTAACCGGTTTGCGGACCGGGAGCGAAACAAAAAAAAAAATTTTAAAAAAATTGTATCAAAAACATGTAAAATATATTTTAAGATTTAAAGAAGAATACATTTTACAGCTACAGATATTAGCTTTTAAAAAACCAATTAAATTCACTGAAAAAACCATAGGTTATAGACCATATATAGTTAGGAATTAGCATTTACAAAACCTTGAAAATTCACTGAAAAAACCATGGGTTATAGAACAGATATAGTTAGGGATTAGCATTTACAAAACCTTATTTTACTCACACAAAACCATTGAAATTTCATATATAGTTAGTTGCACTAACTATATATCGCGCACCCGCAATCCACTGCTGATCATGTCACATATTACATCATTCATGACATGGTCAGTGACATCACTGATGACATCACTGATGACATTATCCAGTGACTGTATGTTTCTGTAAAGTTAAAATATGTCTTACATATTGAAGAATGAGTGGATTTATAAGTGTCTGGATGAAGGATTTAGTAGGTGCATGACTGACTGTATGAGTGAGTGATTAAATGTGTCTCACTGAGTGCATGGGTTAGTGACTAAACTGTCTTAATTTGTGCATCATTATGTCTGTTGTTCTGTAAACTGCTGCATGTGTTGATCAGTAGCTATATGAGTAACTATATGGGATATTGATTGGTTGCTCAAGTATTTGTATGGAACACTGAGTGTGTGTGTGGGTGGCTGGGAGGTGTATGACTCTGTGCATAGATGTGTGAGCAGTGGATTCACTAGATGTATGGGTTCAAAAGTGCATGTGGAAACAGCTGTATGGGCGGTTGACTGTGTGCATGAGTCTATTGGTGAGTGAATGGATATCTTAGTGCTACATGTCAAAGTAAGTACATATGTAAAACACAGTACATGTGAGAGTTGACATATATAAATAACTGTGCATGAGAGCCAGTGAATGTGTGAGTGGCTGTATGGATCATTGTGAACTTGTATCAGGGATTGTATAAGAGAGTAAATGTGTGTTAGTATATGTTTGAATAAGTAAGGTGTGTATAACTGTATAGTTGAGGAAATGGAGGTGTGATTGATTCTTTGCATGACTGACTAGGTGTGTGAGTAACTCCATGGATGAGTGACAGTCTGTGAGTGTCTGTTTACACTGATTGTATCTAAGGTTATATTAGAGTCTGAAGAGGTTCATCGTATTATCACATGAATGATATCATCAGTGATGTGATCAGTAATGTCAAATGAGATGTCATCAGTGATGTCATTTGAGATGTCATCAGTGATGTCATTTGAGATGTCATCAGTGATGTCATCAGTGATGTCATTTGAGATGTCATCAGTGATGTCATCAGTGATGTCACTGACCATGTCATGAATGATGTAATATGTGACATGATCAGCAGTGGATTGCAGGTGCGCGATATATAGTTAGTGCAACTAACTATATATGAAATTTCAATGGTTTTGTGTGAGTAAAATAAGGTTTTGTAAATGCTAATCCCTAACTATATATGTTCTATAACCCATGGATTTTTCAGTGAATATATATATATATATATATATATATATATATATATATATATATATATATATATATATATATATATATATGTATGTATATATATATATATATATATATATATATATATATATATATATATATATATATATATATATATATATATATATATATTCGCTCCAAGATCCCAGGAAAATCACTCCTATAGGAAAGTAGCACACACAGGGGAGGTTCCACAAAGGTTTAATAGGAGAACCAACAGCAACGACGCGTTTCGCCTTGGGGCTTCGTCAAGTTGTGCAGAGAGCCGAGGCGTGCGTCGGTTTAAAATGACAACATGCAAACTCAATGAAATCAAGGTAGGACTGTGCGGTGTTTACATGGCCGCCATATTGGAACGGTGTTCAATACATGTCCTATACAGGCAGTTGTGTAACATTACGACATAAATGAATGCCTCAGTAAAGACCATGTAAGATGCATAAATCAAGGAATGCCAATGGCAAAATCCAATATTATCGTTAATCGAAAATGCACAGTCACAAACATATTGATATTAATACAACAATCAAGCCCTGGATGGGCGTGAGGTTAGAACTAAATATGCCTCATAATGCTAAATAGCAATTTATAAAGGAGGGGGGCTATTGCGGCTAAATGCCGCCGAATATACAAGCGCCGCACCAGTCTATATAGTGCAAGTAACCCAAATGGTTGTATAGTAGGTATAGTTACACCCCACAATGCTATCACGCCCTGAATGGGCATATGTATAAGAATCCATCGAGTTTAGGCATGAGTTACAAAATTCATCCAAATACCATTAGTATAAAAACATTAAAAGAATATGTGAGGTCATCATAATTCATACTAACATATCCTAATAAAGGGAAGGTACAGTCAAGGAAACACGAGGGAAGAATGCAATATACAAAATATGCTGAAAATCACAGAAAATCAATACCCAGCCAGTCAGCCTAAATGAACTGATAGTTCCTCATGCATATTAAGGCCATAAGGGTGCTTACTCTGTAAGTTTATTATGTATCTTGATTCCAGTCGTCTGAGTTTTAGCAGACAATCACCCCCTCTGATACTCAAAGGTACACTATCAATGCATATGTATGCTAACAGGTCCCTGTTACTTTTATGCATTTTGGCAAAATGCCTGGCCACTGGATAGGCGTCATCCTTTTTGGCAAAAAAAAAAAAAAAAAAAAAAGAAGGATAAATCTAAAAATGGTAGCTTTCGTCTCATTACCACTTTCTTTCACAATGCAGGCCAAATAAAGCAAATTTTAAGAAAAAACTGGAACATCTTATTGTCTGACAACATTATCAAGGCAGACTTACCATCGAATCCCCTCATAACATTTAGAAAGGCGAGATCATTAAGGGATCATTTAGTTTCCAGTCACTACTCTGCACCCGAAAAGACCCCCAAGCTGCCTGTACTCAATGGCTTCTATCCCTGCGGCCGCTGCAAGGCTTGTAAATATAGTAAGCGGATGCTTACTTACAAGATACCCGGTGTCACTACCCCCAAAAGAATTAGTAAATTCTTAACATGCTCCACGCCATATGCCATTTACTGCTTAACATGCCCGTGCGGCCTGAACTATATCGGCAGCACTACCAATGCAGTTAAACTTAGGGTACTAGAGCACATGCGTGCGATTGCCAAAAAGGATGACGCCTATCCAGTGGCCAGGCATTTTGCCAAAATGCATAAAAGTAACAGGGACCTGTTAGCATACATATGCATTGATAGTGTACCTTTGAGTATCAGAGGGGGTGATCGTCTGCTAAAACTCAGACGACTGGAATCAAGATACATAATAGACTTACAGAGTAAGAACCCTTATGGCCTTAATATGCATGAGGAACTATCAGTTCATTTAGGCTGACTGGCTGGGTATTGATTTTCTGTGATTTTCAGCATATTTTGTATATTGCATTCTTCCCTCGTGTTTCCTTGACTGTACCTTCCCTTTATTAGGATATGTTAGTATGAATTATGATGACCTCACATATTCTTTTAATGTTTTTATACTAATGGTATTTGGATGAATTTTGTAACTCATGCCTAAACTCGATGGATTCTTATACATATGCCCATTCAGGGCGTGATAGCATTGTGGGGTGTAACTATACCTACTATACAACCATTTGGGTTACTTGCACTATATAGACTGGTGCGGCGCTTGTATATTCGGCGGCATTTAGCCGCAATAGCCCCCCTCCTTTATAAATTGCTATTTAGCATTATGAGGCATATTTAGTTCTAACCTCACGCCCATCCAGGGCTTGATTGTTGTATTAATATCAATATGTTTGTGACTGTGCATTTTCGATTAACGATAATATTGGATTTTGCCATTGGCATTCCTTGATTTATGCATCTTACATGGTCTTTACTGAGGCATTCATTTATGTCGTAATGTTACACAACTGTCTGTATAGGACATGTATTGAACACCGTTCCAATATGGCGGCCATGTAAACACCGCACAGTCCTACCTTGATTTCATTGAGTTTGCATGTTGTCTTTTTAAACCGACGCACGCCTCGGCTCTCTGCACAACTTGACGAAGCCCCAAGGCGAAACGCGTAGTTGCTGTTGGTTCTCCTATTAAACCTTTGTGGAACCTCCCCTGTGTGTGCTACTTCCCTATAGGAGTGATTTTCCTGGGATCTTGGAGCGAATTTATGACTCGGGTACACCCCCGTTTTTGTGTGCACCCACTCGTGTGTGCAACTGGTTGGTGTTTTGAAGCTTTATATATATATATATATATATATTCACTGAAAAAACCATAGGTTTCACACCAGTTTTAGTTAGGTGGAAATTTTACTCGTATAAAACCATTGAAATTCCCACATTATAGTTAGTTGGACTCACTATAACTTGCGCGTGCAATGCACTGCTGATGACGTCACATATTACATCACTCATGACATGGTCAGTGACATCACTCATGACATCACTGATGACAGTGATGACATCACTGATGATCGTGAACCTCAGCTTAGAAAATTGGAGACCAAATTCATTTTAGAGCTCGATAGCCGTTGGCCGAACGGGCTCAACAATATCGAAGAAATGCATCACTTCCTGTAGTATATTACTTTATACATTTAGATACTCCAGAGTTTGTCTATTGGCTGATCAGATTCTCCACTTTTGGTGCCTTTCCTCCTAGTCAGGTTCCCTATTAGGAGAAACCAGATCTAGACACCAGTGGAGCTGTTAACGTGATTGGGGAGCCTTTGGTGGTAGGAATATGTGATTACAAAAGATAAAGGTCTTACTGTGAAATTTTCTCTGTAATGTACACTTCTATTTCTCTATGTTTATATCATAGTTTTGTATATATCATTGTATTTAAGTTTTTAACTTTTTTCCCTTGATGTTTACATATGGACTGTTTATACTGGAATATTATGAAATCTCTTCTACTTTTTCTATAGAATTTTAGATTAGTTTGTAGTGTGTCATGGTATGTACTTATTTATGGGGTATGGTATTATTTATATATATGCCCATTTTTTACTTTTTGATACTTTTTTACCATTTGCAATTTTAGAGAACCATTATTTTA